>NC_143556.1:44972870-45124722 GCF_054136105.1 Typopeltis vanoorti | reverse complement strand
TTGCTTTAAAACTTTCCGACATGTTATTCTTTTCAATATGAAATTCAATTTCATCCTGCTCAAGACTAAATAACGATCGCTTCCAATTTCAAATCCTCTGTACACTCTGGTGTCCTGCACCAGGAAGAAAACATCACTATCAACAATAACATAGTCAATGAGACTTTTCTTATTCCTTGCCTCTTCTCTCCATGTGAATTTGTGCAAATTTTTATGTTGGAACATGGTGTTAGTAATAACCAGTCCATGTCCTGAGCAGAAATCCAACAGCTATTTGCCGTTATTATTAGCTTTGCTCTTTTCCCCAAATATTTTTGTATGTCTGACAATCATTTCCTACTCTGCTATGTATATCCAACTTTTTCTTTTTAATTGTGTCAGTTGCTTTCTCTAAAGCCTCAAAAAAATTCCTCCACTTCTACCTTACTAGAACCTTCTGTGGGATCATAGGCACAAATAAGTCTCATTGTCCAATTCCCCATTCTGATATTTTCCCACATCACTCTACTTGAGGCTGCCTGCCAATCAAGAAAATTAGCCTCGTATTTAGTGTTGAAAACCAATATAGAAAATGATGGTACAACGTGACAAAATTTCACGTTGGGACTTCGCCCGGTTAAACAAGGCATGTGGTGAGATTTTCTACAAGGATAGAAAAATCAGAACTCCATGGTGGTTAAAGTTAAAGAGAGATTGAAGGAAAATAAGAAAGCATATCAAAAGTTTCTGGCAAATAAGTCAGTTGGTGCTCTTGGAGAATACAGAGACAAATGTAAGAAAGCTAAACACTGTGTAAAACTAGCTAAACAAAAGTCATGGGAGAATTTTAGTAAGAACATAGAAAATAAATATCAAGAAGGTGGCAAAATATTCTGGAGGT
Source organism: Typopeltis vanoorti (assembly GCF_054136105.1). Lineage (NCBI taxonomy): Eukaryota > Metazoa > Arthropoda > Arachnida > Uropygi > Thelyphonidae > Typopeltis > Typopeltis vanoorti. The sequence continues at coordinate 45,123,842 of NC_143556.1, read as the reverse complement.
TGTTGAAGAAGCTTAGAAATGGAGGAAAGGGTGCTGTAAAAGGAATTAGAGATGAGAAAAGTGACATGAAAACAGAAGAAAATGATATCCTTGAAGTATGGAGTAATTACTTCGAAAAATTGCTAATTGAAACAAGGAGTAATAGCATAGTGGTAAAAAATACTCAACAGGCATACAGTCAGGAATACATATCTATATTTGAAGTAGAAAAAGCCATGAAAGGCTTGAAATGTAGAAAGGCAGCTGAGTAGATGATATTCGATCTGAAGTATGGTGGTATAAAGGTCTTACAGTGGCTGCACTGCATAGTTCAAAAGGCTTGGACAGAGGGACGAATTCCCTATGATTGGAGTATAGCTCTCATAGTACACTTATATAAAAAGGGAAATAAAACTGAATGTGAGAATTAAGAGGAATTTCATTACTGAGTGTTCCTGGTAAGATTTATACAAGTATACTTGAGAAACGGTTGAGAAGAATTTTTGAAGAAAAGCTTGGTTAAGAACAAGCTGGATTCAAGCCAAATAGATAATGTCAGGATCACATCTTCACTTTACAACCAATAGTTGAGAAATCATGGGAATATAACAAAGATCTGTATTTTAAGTTTTTTCAATCTGGAAAAGGCATATATCAAGGTGCCAAGAGAGAAGCTATTCAATACGCTGCAGTTATATGGTGTCAATGGGGCATTATATCAAGCAATACTTATTCTTTATTTGAGTTGTGAGTCAGCAGTTAGAATTGAAGGAAGTACAGGAAGATGGTTTAATGTTAAATCTGGTGTGAGACAAGGATGTACATTATCCCCTCTGTTATTCATTATCTATATGGATCACATTATGAAGGAATGTGGTATTAAACCTGATATCAAAATTGGAGATGCTAATGTCAGCTGTTTGCTTTATGCGGATGATGTTATACTTCTAAATAAATCCGCTACAAGTCTGCAAGATTCTCTGACTAAATTGAATAGCTGTTGTAATAGATATGGTATGAAGGTCAGCAATAAAAAGACAAAGACAATGAAAATAGGCAGAATCATTGAAAATGTCAACTGTGTTGTGAATGGAGAACCTGTGGAACAAGTAAAACATTTCAGCTACTTAGGCACAATTTTTACTGAAGATGGTAAACTAAATATAGAAATAGACAACAGAATCAGCAAAGCTGGTATCGTGGGAAGTCAATTGAATAAATTCATATGGAATAAGAAAGAAATTAGTCGGAACACTAAATTAGCTGTATACAAGACTGTGTTCAAACCAATTTTAACTTATGGATCTGAGAGCTTGGTCAGAAGTAAAACACTTGACCAAAGACTAGAGGCTTCAGATATGAGAGTCCTGAGAAAGATTATAGGCGTGAACAGGTGGCATCAATGGCAGTATCATATTAAAAACGAGGTTATTAGGAAAGAACTTGACATTGTCAGCATCCAGGAATGCGTTAGCAGAGCTAATCTCAGGTGGTATGGTCACTTAAACAGAATGGGCGAGGAAAGATTAGCAAAACAAGTGTTCTCTGCCAGGTTGGCAGGAAAACGACCGAGAGGAAGACCAAGATATAGGTGGATTGATACGGTACAAAGTGCCTTAGACGATTGAAATATAATATAATAAATTTAGTTTAATCCTTTGAAATTTAATCGATTGAAATATAAGATCTGATAATATTGGATTCTTGACAAGTAGCAGACTGATTTGGAGTAAAATTGTTGGTAGGAGGTTAGTAATGATGTAAGTTTTTCATGTAGTATATCATATCCTGTACACCCCTTGAGGGTACATGGCAGGAATTTGCTGATGATGATGACAAAAGTTTGTCTTTTGTAGTTGGTAACAGATGAGAAATTTTGTTGATAGGAAAATATGTGGGAGATGATATTTCTTCAAAATTCTACAAATAGGTTCAGTGATACCAAAAAACATAAGGAATAGGAACCTTGTAGTCTGTTGAAGAATTCTGAGGTATTGGAATGTTCCTTTGCTGGAATTAAATGGTTACATTTAATTTGAAGAGTTTGAAGAATAGTTTTATTGTTATGTGCTATATAATTTCTTTAGTTTAACTTTACTGTAAGATTTGTGTATTTTAATTGGTGCATTTATGCCTGTAATTGTTGACCAGTCACTGTAATACCTGGTAGTAGAAGGCTTTTTCCATAATATTTTAGCTGTCCTATACTATTATTAATGCTATAGGATAAGGACGTTTTGTATATTTCAGTCATATATGGTTTTTGCCTTATCAAACATGCCTTATTAATCAGATATTTATGTGTTGGTATACATACTAAAGTTAACTAATTTGGTCAGTCAGCCTTTCTTTTCAGAAATGATCCACATTTTAACAACTTTCATGACTATGAGATAATTTTCTAAAATTAAACTGCTCTTTTGCCAATTTTTAAGAAATAAGGGATATTTTCTTATATAAATAATCCTTGGATATATACATTTTCGTATGGATTATAACGGTGCATGATGATATTTTTTCCAAAATATATAGAACCCAATATTGAGTTCTGTTGATAAGATTTAAATTGTTCTTTTGAATTTGCAAGGGGTGGTATGGGTTGGGAATCATAAGCATGTTTTAAGCATTTTTCTGTTTAGTTCTCAGATCCTAAAGGTTCGGGAATTGAATTGCCTTATAAATAGTTTATGAAAATGATTTTCCTCCCCAAGGTTGTTTGGACTGTAATATTCTAGGGGAGGGGTATAAGTAAAAATTTGAATAATAAATTTAAATGTTTAATTGCATCATGTCCTTGCATCATTATCGATATTTGTGAGAATTTTGCTTAACTTTAAATTCATTTTTTAATCAAGCATTTTATTTTATAAATTGTTTTTTAATTGTATTTCTACTGAAAATTATACTAAATCATGTTTCCTCAAAATACAAATAGTATCGTTAACTGTTTCTTAATGAGGAATTCACCATATTCTGGTATTCAGCTGCTAACAGATAAAATTCATTTATTTGAGTTCTCTTCATTATTCTTGATTGAAACACCGAATTTTATTTTTATTTTATATTTATTTTCATTTATATCTACATGCCTACAACACCACCATCACTGCTTTGTTTTAAATCATCTGTTGTATGAGAGTGGACTACAAACATGATTAAGTTTCACTGCAATGTTTTTGTGAATGATAATGTTCATACTTGATATGTTATTTAAAACAACACAGGAAATTAATTTCTTTTGAAGTGATATTTAACATGCACTTTCTTTTTATAGGAACGGGCTGGTGTAAAAATGGTAATGATTCAGGATGGACCACAACAAACACTGCATGAAAAGGCTCTCAGAATATCAGGTGAACCTGAAAAGTGTGAGGTCAGTATATTCAAGAATTTTTGTTGTTAACACAGTTTCTTTAGATTTTTGAGGAATGGATATTGGTGCTGAAAACCCTGATAAACTCTAATAATGTTCTAATGTTTGCTAAAATTAAAAAATAAAAAATACTTATGAGCTGAATTCTATTAAAGGTAGATTATTTTAAAGAATATGCTATCGTTGAAAGGTATTTCACTTGGTTATACTATAAATTAAAGATGCTAAAAAGTTCTATTCTTGATTTAATCCTTTACTTAAAGGATTTATGTTTATGAATTATGTTCATTGTCTTTTGACTTCATTGACTAAAACAGACTTGGAATATTTGTCATCTTTTCTCTTCTTCTTCCTTTTTCCCTCTTTTTACTTTGTGGTGCAAAGTAAAAAGAGAGAAAAGTAACCACAACCGTATACTCAAGGATTAGCCCTGTGCCTCCTGGTGTATCCCATGTCTGTAGAGGTGTTGAGTTCTCATGTCCTGTTTGCCTGGTTGCGAGATGAAAACCCCCCAGATAAACTGGAGAGAAAAACCCTGCAGTTCACGTCCAAGACCGGCTAACTTAGCTATGTCTGAGAAAGATCCTAAGCTCCTCACATCAGTGATGGGGAATCGAACCCAGGACACTCCTTTCCCAGGCATATGGTTGTGAGGAGCATAGCCAGTCGACTATGCACTGTGCGGACCTCATAATTTCTCTGGTTCAGAAATATTAGTACTGTTATTATACAGAGAATTAATGTAAATCACTACATAAATAAAAAATAATTTGAACACTACCTAGTCTAGCCATAAATATTATTACAACTTGAAAAGTGCATAAACCTTTTAATCTATCAGTAAATCATGTACAGCTTTCTGTACATATAAACTACATACAACATGAATATAGCAGCACTCAATGTTCAAAATGACCCCTTTTGCTTTCCTGAATGGCTGAGGTTTGTGAGGCCACATATCGATGGCTGCACGCACAACATCCAAAGGAAACACTGCCACTGCATACTCCAAATCCACCTTCAGTTTGGCAATGCTCGGGTGTTGTTTCTTGCAGGCTACTCTTTCAACTCTAACCACAATTTAAAGTCCATTGGATTTAGATCAGGACTTCCAGATAGCCAATCAGATCATGATGTGTCTGGAATATTCACCTTCAATCCATGTTGTGTGGTCCTCACCTTAAGTGCAGGGGCTGAGTCCTGTTGAAAGGTCCACCACCTACCATGAAACGAGGTGTTGTTCAGGGTGTGTACCAGAGGTTCCAGCATGATGTTTTGATACACTTGGCAGAGATTTTGATCCCTTTCTTGCAGAAATACAACTTGGATATCCCTGATATGTCATAACCCCACCAAATCATCTTTTGGTGGGGTTATGACATTCCTCTCTGAAGCCTAGGTGCTATGGGACAAACCATGCGTATAGCTGATCATTTTGGCAGTTAAGTGACTTCAATTTTCATCTCTGAAGAGGATATCTCTACATCTGTTGTTTGCCTGCCATCAGAGAAGTGCCTTTGATTTTATCACTCTGCTGCATAAGTTGTGGTGTTTGGAAGTGTCCCGTAAAACGACGATAGGCTCTCATTCCCAGGTCATCATTTAGCCTACGTGATATCATTCTCTGCAAAATGTTCATCTGTTGCGAAATCACTTTCTGCATTCTCAGAGGATTACTATGGATGTATGCCTTCAAACCCTTTACAAGCTGTTGTGTCCTAACACAGCATGGTCGACCTGTTCTTGGAATGTCAGATACATCTTCTTTATCATTATAGTAGGTAGTAGTCTGATACACAAACATCCTACTGATTCCAAGTGTTTTTTATCGTACTGAAAATAACGTGGCTCTTTGCATTCCAGCTTTGTGAAGTGCTATTAGAGCTACACGGTTTTCCTAATCTCTTCACTCTATGTTAACCTGTACAGCTAGATAGCTCGTTTTCTCTCTCAACTAATAAACACCTGAATGTTGGTTGTGCACAATGCCACTAGCGGAACTGGGCTGCACAATTCTGTGACCAGCGTTTGGGTGTGTGACAGTTTTAACAGTATTTATGGCAAGACTGTGTAGACTTATATATTTAACATGATGCAGTATTTTATTCTTCCAGGAATCATAATAGTGTTCCTTCTTTTCGGAGGCTTGCCATCATGTTTAGTTTCTTGCAGATATTCATACTCTTTGAAGAAAATTCACAGACCATGAAAATATAAAATTTCATTGGTGAAATATGTAGTAATATTAACCTCTCAATAACTGCCTATTGATTACAAAAATATAAACCAGCACTAAGAGACAGTCTCTTAGTGCTGGTTTATATTTTTAACAGGAGGTGGCAGTAATCTAAATCCTCCTTTGTTGTAGTTGAGACGAGGTTATTTATTGTTGCCGCAATTTTTATGTCATATAAATACTCTTTTCTGACAGTCAGCATCTCTAATTCAAATTTACTGTGAATCTTTCATACCGAAACAAACAAAACTCACCTAGGTTCATGCCTGATTCAACAGTTGCCAAATTCTTTCAAGAAGTGTCATTTTTCTTTACTGCATTGTTACTGAGGGTTGAAGCAATATGCGTTTAATAATGTACCCTGAAATCACTAGATAAGGAATGGTTTCATATGTTTAATTTTTCCGTTAACTTGTATGACCTTAACCCACTTAACCATTCATTTACTGTATACCAAAGCACAGAAACTTTTGAAAGCTGAGTACTGCTCATCCCGAAAAGAGCTTTATTACATGGTTAACAGCTGCGAAATTCTTTAAAATGCAGAACTGCTCTTGCTTGCTTTCTGGCTTTTTCCTCTTTATCAGTATCAGAATATCAGTAGTATTCACCTTTTCAATGTTACCGCATTTGTCTTTGGCTGAATCGGCCAATGTTCTTTTCAAGGTTTGCCACTGAGTCTTAGATATATGACTTGATTTATAATTATTTCATTTTCCCCTCTAAAATATTTGTACATTTGAATCTACAATTTGTCTTTACACTACTTGGCATCTTTAAAAGACTTTTTTTACTCATTTTTCTTTTCCACATAATATTCATTTTATTCTGCTCAAAACTAACTGGTGATTACTTCCTATTTCAAATTCCCTGCTTCCTCTCGTATCCTGAACCAGTGTTAAGATATCACTGTCAGCAGTAACTTTATCTCAACTTTATCCCATAAAAAGTTGGCTTCTGATTTATACCAAGGTTCTATGTTATGATATTGATCCAAATGTAATCATTGCATATTCTTTCTTTTAAGGATATCAGCATTCATATTTATAAATTTAGGGACACAAAAACACACATGTTGAACAGATTATTTTATTGATTACTAATAAAATAAAACTTGACGTTTCGACCCCTGTATCGAGGTCATCATTGGAAGGATACAAGTGTATAAGGAACCAAGCTACATGCTACATGCTCTAGCCCTGTATACCGGTAAGCTAAATCTATATAGTTAATTAATCCTTTTTCCTAGCCTGACCTCTAGTGATATAAAAATAAATAAATAAAATAGTAGTTTGTGTTGTTTGTTTGTTAAAAAATTAAAACAAACAATTGTGTTATTTGTTTTAATAAAATTTATTAAAACAAACAACACAAATGTATCCAATTCAGCATTGAAATGAAAAAAAAAAAAAAACTCTTCCTTTCCTAGACTCACTTGTCACACGTCTTCCCTCTGGCTGTCTCTCCTTCTCAGTTTACCGCAAGCCTACACACACACACACACACAGGCCAATACATACACAAAAATTCTTATCACCACCCAACACAAAAACTAGGTGTCATAAGCACCCTTAAACACAGAGCTCTAACAATTTGTTCTAATGAACAAGCTCTAAACCAGGAATACAAGATCATCAACCAAACATTTATAAAAAATGGATACAATAAAAAAACTATTCGCAAGATCCTCCATAAAGATACCAGTAAGAACAAAAAAGATTTCAGGAATGCTATTGCTATTCCTTATGTTAGAGGCATTTCTGAAAAATTAGACAGAACACCACGCAAATACAACATTAAAACCACCTTTAAACCCCCAAACAAGTTAAGACACCTACTCAGTTCTTCTAAAGATCCTCTTCCACATCTAGCCCACCCAGGGGTATACAAAATACAATGCACATGTAACATACCATACATAGGGGGAAACAGGGCGAACTATCCCTCTTCCACATCTTGTACACCCAGGGGTATACAAAATACAATGCACATGTAACATACCATACATAGGGGGAAACAGGGCGAACTATCCCAATCAGACAAGACGAACACAAAATGACACATTAATACCTCCATTTTGGGAAAACCGGCCTTTCTGACCATGCACTCCAAACCACACCACAGAATTGATTGGAAAAATACCAAGTCCCTACACTGCACCAAAACCTGGTTTGAGAGAAAATTTAAAGAGTCATGTGAAATGCTCAAACACAACCCAAATCTCAACAAAAATGATGGCCTAACCATTTCAAGAATGTGGAGGGACCCATCTACAACCTAAACTAGCCATAGAAAAATCCCACTACAAGAAGATAACCCGGTGAAGTGTTTGTAACATTCAACAGCAACTGAAAGAAATCATATTATAACAATCAGAACTGTACAAATCCAGAAGAATATTAATACATGAGGACTTTAGCAGTTTATTGTAGTTGTATTTATATTTTTTAATTTATTTATTATTATTAATTTATTTTTTATTTTATATATTTATTTATTTATTTTGGGGTGCTTAAGGGTCAAAGCTGTATAACTGAGAGGAGACCTCCACATAGCCTTTAAAGGAATGCGGAGAACCGACCAGGGCTTCTGACCTAATGTCCAATCCTCACCTTCTCGTGGTGCACCCTGTTGGGTATCTACTTTGATACTGAACGAACGAGGATGGGCTGGCAATTTGGGATTTAGCCGACCAAATTGTATTCTTATTGGTTAAACCAAAATAAAAAATGATGGTACAACATGACAAAATTTCATGCCGGCTGGGGCGTCGCCCGGTTAAACAAGGCCCCCGTTGTTTTCGCCAGGGAACCAGGGCGAACAGCGAAAAGTCAGCTACTGGAACAAATCTGAAAACAAACCCCAACTCAACATCACCAGAGTTAAAGATCGGTACTGTCAACGTAAGAAGCCTGAATGGCAAAGAAATGGAGCTAGCTGAGGAATTAGATAAGTACCAGATCGACATAATAGGGGTGACTGAAACAAAAAAGACCAAAACTGGTGAGATCTTTCTGAGCAATAAATACAAAATGTTATATTCAGGCAATAACAATCAAGGAAAAGAAGGAGTAGCCATAGTATTCAACACAAAATACGAGGCTAATCTTCTTGAATGGCAGTCAGTCTCAAGTAGAGTAATGTGGGCAAATATGAGAATGGGGAACTGGACAATGAGACTTATTTGTGCCTATGGTCCCACAGAAGGTTCTACTAAGGTAGAAGTGGAGGAATTTTTTGAGGCTTTAGAAAAAGCAACTGACACAATGAAAAAGGAAAAGTTGGTCCTTGTTGGGGATCTAAATAGTAGAGTAGGAAATGATTGTGAGACATACAAAAATATTTTGGGAAAATTTGGAGAAAAGAGCAAAGCTAATAATAATGGCAAATATCTGTTGGATTTCTGCTCAGGACATGGACTGGTTATTACTAACACCATGTTCCAACATAAAAATGTGCACAAATTCACATGGAGAGAAGAGGCTAGGAATAAGAAAAGTCTCATTGACTATGTTATTGTTGATAGTGATGTTTTCTCCCTGGTGCAGGACACCAGAGTGTACAGAGGATTTGAAATTGGAAGTGATCACTATTTAGTCTTGAGCAGGATAAAATTGAATTTCATATTGAAAAGAATAACATGTAAGAAAGTTTTAAAGCGAATAAAAGTTGAGCAGCTCTCAGATGTAAACTGTAGACTAAAATACAGAAATATTATTGAAAAGAAAATGAAAGAGTTTGAGAACAGGAATCAAACCTTGGAGATTCAGTGGCAAACTCTGAAGGAAACATTGATTGATTCTGCCAGAGAGGCATGTGGTGAGGTTGTGTGCAAAGATAAAAAAATCAGAACTCCCTGGTGGACACAGGAAGTTAAAGAGGCAGTGAAGGAAAAGAAGAAAGCATATCAAAAGTTCCTGGCAAATAAGTCAGCTTTTACTCTTACAGAATACAGAGACAAATGTAAGAAAGCTAAACAGTGTGTAAAACTAGCTAAACAAAAGTCATGGGAGGACTTTGGCAAGAATATAGAAAATAAATATCAAGAAGGTGGCAAAATATTCTGGAGGTTGTTGAAGAAGCTTAGGAATGGAGGAAAGAGTGCTGTAAAAGGAATTAGAGATGATAAAGGTGAAATGAAAACAGGAGAAAAAGATATCCTTGAAGTATGGAGTAATTACTTTGAAAAACTGCTAAATGAAACAAGCAGTGATGACAGCACAGTGATAAAAAACACTGACCAGGCATGCAGTCAGGAATACATATCCATACTTGAAGTAGAAAAAGCCATCAAAGGCTTGAAATGTGGAAAGGCAGCAGGAGTAGATGATATTCGACCAGAAATGCTGAAGTATGGTGGTATAAGAGTCTTACAGTGGCTGCACTGCATAGTTCAGAAAGCCTGGACAGAGGGACGAATTCCCGATGATTGGAGTAGAGCTCTCATAGTACCCATATATAAAAATGGAAATAAAACTGAATGTGAGAATTACAGAGGTATTTCCCTACTGAGTGTTCCTGGCAAGATCTATGCAAGTATACTTGAAAAACGGTTGAGAAGAATTGTGGAAGAAAAGCTTGGTGAAGAACAAGCTGGATTCAGGCGAAATAGAGGCTGTCAGGATCAGATCTTCACTTTACGACAAATAGTCGAGAAAGCATGGGAATATAACAAAGATCTGTATTTAAGTTTTGTCGATTTGGAAAAGGCATATGACAAGGTGCCAAGAGAGAAGCTATTCAATACGCTGCAGTTATATGGTGTCAATGGGGCATTATATCAAGCAATACTTATTCTTTATTTGAGTTGTGAGTCAGCAGTTAGAATTGAAGGAAGTACAGGAAGATGGTTTAATGTTAAATCTGGTGTGAGACAAGGATGTACATTATCCCCTCTGTTATTCATTATCTATATGGATCACATTATGAAGGAATGTGGTATTAAACCTGATATCAAAATTGGAGATGCTAATGTCAGCTGTTTGCTTTATGCGGATGATGTTATACTTCTAAATAAATCCGCTACAAGTCTGCAAGATTCTCTGACTAAATTGAATAGCTGTTGTAATAGATATGGTATGAAGGTCAGCAATAAAAAGACAAAGACAATGAAAATAGGCAGAATCATTGAAAATGTCAACTGTGTTGTGAATGGAGAACCTGTGGAACAAGTAAAACATTTCAGCTACTTAGGCACAATTTTTACTGAAGATGGTAAACTAAATATAGAAATAGACAACAGAATCAGCAAAGCTGGTATCGTGGGAAGTCAATTGAATAAATTCATATGGAATAAAAAAGAAATTAGTCGGAACACTAAATTAGCTGTATACAAGACTGTGTTCAAACCAATTTTAACTTATGGATCTGAGAGCTGGGTCAGAAGTAAAACACTTGACCAAAGACTAGAGACCGCAGATATGAGAGTCCTGAGAAAGATTAGAGGCGTGAACAGATGGCATCAATGGCAATATCATATTAAAAATGAGGATATTAGGAAAGAACTTGACATTGTCAGCATCCAGGAATGCGTTAGCAGAGCTAATCTCAGATGGTATGGTCACTTAAATAGAATGGGAGAGGAAAGATTAGCAAAACAAGTGTTCTCTGCCAGGTTGGCAGGAAAACGACCCAGAGGAAGACCAAGATATAGGTGGATTGATACGGTACAAAGTGCCTTAGACGATAGAAATATAAGATCTGATAATGTTGGGGTCTTGACAAGTAACAGACTGATTTGGAGGAAAATTGTAGATAGGAAGTTAGTAATGATGTAATTTTTTTCATGTAGTACTGTCATATCCTGTACACCCCTTGAGGGTACATGGCAGGAATTTGATGATGATGATGATGATGATTTATTTATTTTTATTTTTTTATCACTAGAGGTCAGGCTAGGAAAAAGGATTAATTAACTACGTAGATTTAGTTTACCGGTATACAGGGCTAGAGCATGTAGCTTGGTTCCTTATACACTTGTATACTTCCGATGATGACCTCAATACAGGGGTCGAAATGTCAAGTTTTATTTCATTAGTAATCAATAAAATCAAATAAATAATTGATTACTGAAAATACACGTGTGTTTTTGTGTCCCAAAATTTATAAATATAATCATTGCATATATTAATCATTTTTCTGTTTTATAAGCATTATTTCCAACACCGACTTATTTTTCTTTTTCAGTATGCAAAACAACTCGTGATGGATCTTATTACTGAAAAGGAGCTTGAGGTATGTGCAAAAGAAAAAAATAATCTTCTCTGAATTCACTTCTTAAATATTTTCTTATATTTAGCATACTATATTTATTCGAATATAACACTTTCTTCCCCAAATTAAAGTTAAATAATCATGGTGCGAGATATGCGGGGATTTTCGGAAACTAAAGTTTTTCAGAAAAAAAAAAAAAAACGAACTTGATGTTTATAATTCAATCCTCAGTATTCATTGTAATTTATAATTGCTCATATTTATTTATAAAATGAATGTATTTAAATTTTAATTATCAACGTTATTTATGCGATCAGCCTCTCAACCTCATCACATGATATATTTGAATTTTTTTTTTAGCTACAATGCTTATGTAATTAAATCAATCAATTAATTATGGCAGAATCATATCCCAAGCTCTCAAAATCCAGTTGCACAAAAGTTCTGATGATGGTCTCTTAATTTTAACCCATCCCCATGCAATCCAAGATAGAGTAGAAGTCAATGCTCTCCCTCCCACATTTCCTCTACTGGTTCCTTCCATCTCTATGCATATGAATGGTATTACAAAAGATTGCATGACTCAGCAAAAAAGGCAAAACCCATGATGTTGAGTTGAAATGCTGATTCACTTCAACCAAATTTGAAAATATCTGAAACTGCCGTAACAGCATTCGCTATCTATTTCTTAAAGTTTTAAACTGTTTTTGTGCGAACTGTATGCTAAACTTTTTAATTTCTTTTTTCGTAAAGGAAAAATCAAAGGTGCTAGATATATGCGAGGGCAAATTATATTAGAGTAAATATGGTATTTATTAGAACTTGACAACATAAGTCTATTATGCTAATAATAGATCATATAATGATCTAGTATTAGAGTAATCATATTATGATTATTCTCATTTGATTTAATCATATTAAATCAAATTATATCAATTATATATTATATGTATCATTAAATTATATATTATTTTATATATATTATATTAAATTATATCTAATTTGATCATAATTAGAATAATCATATCATGATTGTTCTAATACTAGATCATGTAATTGAAATCAGAGTAAATATATTCACTCTATCCTATCACTTGATAAGATTCTGACTAGTTTAACAGTTCTTCAAATATTGAGGTTTGAAGGACATCAAGATGTCATGTCAGCTATACTTTATTTCCATAGGTGTTTTCTGTGATTCATTCATGTCAGATACATTTTTTTTTTTTCCTTGAAACTCTTATATTTAACATCTAGCTTCGTATTTTGGTTGGTTTTCTTGCCTCAGAGGTAGAGAAACTACCTCTAAGACAAGACTGATTAAAAAATAAAGGTCATCCAGTAGGTTTTCTGTGCGAAAGATATAATTTTTTTGAATCATGAAAACTGAATTTCAGTTGTTTCTTGTAACCCTACTTGCACATGATTTGTCAGATTCTGTTTCACTTGCTCAGAAGAAAAAAAGCTAATTGCCATTTTTTGCATAAGCAAAATGTATGGATAACACCAAATATATATTGTAATATTCTTTACTACCACTGATATATACAAAACACATATAAACTGGGTTTAACTTGTCGGAGGTTTTTTTATTGTAAAGTAATAACCTATTAGTTTTGCTGACTTGACCGTTGGCTTAGTCTGGACATACAAAATGTGACAAAACAGCTTAAAAAAGATCAAAAACAAGCTAAGGATATCAGGTTAAAACATAAATGAATGTTAAATATTATCTAAATTCAAATAAAATGCTACATCAAACGCATGGAGCATGTATGTTATCAGTCATCATTATACATTTGCGATCTATAATTGGCAGCAAAATTGAACTCTAATGTGTTGAGTGATCTTATGAGACTTTTCCATATGTCATCCTTGGTTTCTGTTCAGTCTGCCTCTTGAACGGATAACTACTGCACCTTCTTTGATGTTGCGGGAATGAAAATCTTCCAAGTTTGGCATAGTACTTTTATCCCATTTGATGTTATGATTGGTGTTAGAAAAATGGAATGCCAAACCAGAATTGTCTTCTCTGTTGTTATTAATATCCCCGATATGTTCTTTTTTTTCGTATCTCTAGACTTCTAGAAGTTTGTCCTATATAATTTAAACCACAAGAGCAGGGAATGGTGTAAACTTCAGGATGTTTATAGAAAGAATTTTTGTCCTTCGGTGATCTTAACAAGTTGCGGATTGTCTTTATTGGTTTGAAAGCCACACGGATCTCATAAGGTTTGAGCATTTTAGCAATTTTCTGTGAAACAGTTCCGGCAAAAGGAATGGAAATTGAAGATCTATAGTGGGTTTCTTGAGTTGGTTTCCATTTGGAGAAAAGAAGCTTATTTATGAAATTTTTTGGATAGCATTGTTTGTTAGAGTTTTGAAGATGAGGTCTAATTCATCTTTTAAAGTTTTATAACTCTTGTGATGCAAATTGCTCTCTTTTTTCAACATATGTATATTACTCAACTTTTGTGAAATGTGATGCGATGAAGCAAGATGCAGGTAACGGTCAGTGTGGGTGGTTTGCAGTAAACCTTTAGGTCAATATTGCCATCCATTTGTTTTGTGATTAAGATGTCTAAAAACGGTAATTTCCTTTTCCCCTTCGAGTTCTAAGATAAACTTGACATTTTGATGACATGAATTGATTTTAGTTAGGAATTCAAATAGTTCTGCTTCTGTATGTTTCCATATGATAAAAATATCATCGTATCTCCACCATACTGATGGTTTTGGATCTAATTGTGACAAGATGTCTTTTTCAAACTTCTCCATAAACAAGTCAGCACTTGCAGGAGATAGAGGGCTACCCATCGCAAGACCTGATAGACCAAATATATATATGCTTAAAAATACCGATATAAAGCACTACATCAAAAACAACTATTAAGGAATAATTCTGTTTTTGTATAGTATGTGTAGTTTGTTAATCCTAATTTATACATGATTTTTTTTTTTTTTTGACACTAATGATGAATAATCTTAAAGTGTACTTTTTGCTTTCTGTTCTGCTAATAAAAAAACATTTGCTTTACGTTTTGCTGTTTCAGAAATCAGTTTATTTTTTTGTATTTATTATGTTGAGTTTAATTTGTTAAATTTTTATTGCGTTGCTATAATTAATAGAGTATTCAGAGAGGCGGATTCATGCATCCTGAAACAAATGAATATGGAAGTATCCCACCTGGAACACATGAGGTATTTTTTGTTGCTGTTAAATGTAGGGTTCATCTATAAAGATTTCACTGTACATAAGTACACTGAAATTTAGTTGTAAAGTATATAAGTTATAAATTTTTCATTACAGTTTTTAAACTCTAAGGTATATTAGCTAACTAATTTTTATAAGATCCGTTTTTAGTATTAACTAAAAAGTTAAATACTATATGTAATGTTGGATAGTGTTTGTTTGTTAAAGTAGAAAACTACTTGCTGTTTCTAGGTCTTGTTGCCCCCTCCCCCCAAAGTTCTCTAATTTTATATGGTTCTTGAATTGTTTCTTTCTGTTTCACTTCTCAAATTTTCAAACATACATGCCAAATTTTTCTTCTGTATACTTTTATACTACCATTTTCTGATTTTACAGGGGGATGGTTCACAGTAAGATTTGCCATCCTTTGCTCTTTTTCACATTGAAAAATTCTGATTACAATAACTACAGGTACACCACCAATTTTCTGGCATGAATTGTCAGGCATCTTTTGTCGGGACACAATTACGAGAGCACACTTGGAATTCTTGTGACCAACTGATTAGATAACTGGGGCTTCCATAGATGCTGTTGGGTGCCTTAGCTCGCTTAGTTATTTACATCTGCACTTGATGGTAAGTTCTCAATTTTGAGTGATTCTTAGTGTGAAATAAAAGTATGGTACGCCCACAGATTAGAGACCCTTTGACACTTCTGCGCATGTCAACAGAAGGAGAATCCATTCCAATAATAGGGTAATCAATCTGTCTTCTCGGATGAGTTGTTTATTATTACATGTCGGAAAATTAACTTCTCTTTTATGATCATTGTAGTTACCTATGTTGCTTGTATAACAGTTGGAAATTTTTACCTATAAAACACGTGATTTCGCATGTTGGCAAACAATTCGTATGTCCTTCATTTCTTTCTCCCCTTCAGCATGAATCGACTATTTTTGGCAAGTCTCCAAGCGAAGATCTGTAAAGCATGGGCATGCTATACACTGAAATGTTAGTAAAAAAAAAGTAAGCAAATTATTTTGTTCATTTAACCTTAGCTAGGGCTTCTACCAATTCACAGTAGTGATAGTGTCAAGCACAAGTTCATATTGACTTGCACCGTATCATTTATACAAATGGATTTCATTTAATAATTTAATTCACATATAATTACATTCAATATTAAGCTTTTAGCTGTCCATGTTGCTATAGAGATATGCGAGAGGTTGGACAAACAGGAAATAGCAATCTTTTGAACTAGACTTGTACTGATATCAAGAATTCTATTAATACATCTTCTTCCTTTGCTATTGCCAGTCAAAATAGTCGATTCAGTTATATTTTGTTCTAGTTGCTTAATACGTAATTCTCTTCTATATTATAATTTGATGCATCCAGGATCTCATCATCATCATCATCATCATCAAATTCCTGCCATGTACCCTCAAGGGGTGTACAGGATATGACAGTACTACATGAAAAAATTACATCATTACTAACTTCCTATCTACAATTTTCCTCCAAATCAGTCTGTTACTTGTCAAGACTCCAACATTATCAGATCTTATATTTCTATCATCTAAGGCACTTTGTACCGTATCAATCCACCTATATCTTGGTCTTCCTCTGGGTCGTTTTCCTGCCAACCTGGCAGAGAACACTTGTTTTGCTAATCTTTCCTCTCCCATTCTATTTAAGTGACCATACTATCTGAGATTAGCTCTGCTAATGCATTCCTCGATGCTGACAATGTCAAGTTCTTTCCTAATATCCTCATTTTTAATATGATATTGCCATTGATGCCATCTGTTCACGCCTCTAATCTTTCTCAGGACTCTCATATCTGCGGTCTCTAGTCTTTGGTCAAGTGTTTTACTTCTGACCCAGCTCTCAGATCCATAAGTTAAATTAGTCGGAACACTAATTTAGTGTTCCGACTAATTTCTCTCTTATTCCATATGAATATATTCAATTGACTTCCCACGATACCAGCTTTGCTGATTCTGTTGTCTATTTCTATATTTAGTTTACCATCTTCAGTAAAAATTGTGCCTAAGTAGCTGAAATGTTTTACTTGTTCCACAGGTTCTCCATTCACAACACAGTTGACATTTTCAATGATTCTGCCTATTTTCATTGTCTTTGTCTTTTTATTGCTGACTTTCATACCATATCTATTACAACAGCTATTCAATTTAGTCAGAGAATCTTGCAGACTTGTAGCGGATTTATTTAGAAGTATAACATCATCCGCATAAAGCAAAGAGCTGACATTAACATCTCCAATTTTGATATCAGGTTTAATACCACATTCCTTCATAATGTGATCCATATAGATAATGAATAACAGAGGGGATAATGTACAACCTTGTCTCACACCAGATTTAACATTAAACCATCTTCCTGAACTTCCTTCAATTCTAACTGCTGACTCACAACTCAAATAAAGACTAAGTATTGCTTGATATAATGCCCCATTGACACCATATAACTGCAGCGTATTGAATAGCTTCTCTCTTGGCACCTTGTCATATGCCTTTTCCAAATCGACAAAACTTAAATACAGATCTTTGTTATATTCCCATGCTTTCTCAACTATTTGTCGTAAAGTGAAGATCTGATCTTGACAGCCTCTATTTGGCCTGAATCCAGCTTGTTCTTCACCAAGCTTTTCTTCCACAATTCTTCTCAACCGTTTCTCAAGTATACTTGCATAGATCTTGCCAGGAACACTCAGTAGGGAAATACCTCTGTAATTCTCACATTCAGTCTTATTTCCCTTTTTATATATGGGTACTATGAGAGCTTTACTCCAATCATCGGGAATTCGTCCCTCTGTCCAGGCTTTCTGAACTATGCAGTGCAGCCACTGTAAGACTCTTATACCACCATACTTCAGCATTTCTGGTCGAATATCATCTACTCCTGCTGCCTTTCCACATTTCAAGCCTTTGATGGCTTTTTCTACTTCAAGTATGGATATGTATTCCTGACTGCATGCCTGGTCAGTGTTTTTTACCACTGTGCTGTCATCACTGCTTGTTTCATTTAGCAGTTTTTCAAAGTAATTACTCCATACTTCAAGGATATCTTTTTCTCCTGTTTTCATTTCACCTTTATCATCTCTAATTCCTTTTACAGCACACTTTCCTCCATTCCTAAGCTTCTTCAACAACCTCCAGAATATTTTGCCACCTTCTTGATATTTATTTTCTATATTCTTGCCAAAGTCCTCCCATGACTTTTGTTTAGCCAGTTTTACACACTGTTTAGCTTTCTTACATTTGTCTCTGTATTCTGTAAGAGTAAAAGCTGACTTATTTGCCAGGAACTTTTGATATGCTTTCTTCTTTTCCTTCACTGCCTCTTTAACTTCCTGTGTCCACCAGGGAGTTCTGATTTTTTTATCCTTGCACACAACCTCACCACATGCCTCTCTGGCAGAATCAATCAATGTTTCCTTCAGAGTTTGCCACTGAATCTCCAAGGTTTGATCCCTGTTCTCAAACTCTTTCATTTTCTTTTCAATAATATTTCTGTATTTTAGTCTACAGTTCACATCTGAGAGCTGCTCAACTTTTATTCGCTTTAAAACTTTCTTACATGTTATTCTTTTCAATATGAAATTCAATCCAGGATCTGGTGCTTTTAAATGTTAAAAGTGTCTCACCTACAATAACTTATGTGCATTTGAATCCCATTATGGACATGGATGCTTCATACTTGCATATGTATAGTAAAAGCTTACTAATCTGAAACACACTAGGGACCAGAGGCAGAGTTCATTATAGTGCAAGGTTCACTGTATTGAATTTAGGATAAAAATATTAATCACTACACTTGATTATCATGAAACATTATGAAAAAATCGCAGGAAACAAAACAAAGAATATGAACTAATGCAAATAATGCATCACATGAAATAATGCAAAAGAAATTGTGAAAAGTGCAACAAAGAAAATTACAGAAATGGAACAAAGGAAATAGAAGGAGATGAAAGAACTCACCACAAATGGAACAGAAAGAAACTACAGGAAATAACATAAAATAAATCACAAAAACCATAAAGGAAATAATGAGAAATTACACAGAAATTGTGAAAAATAAAAGAAATCATGAAAATCTGGGGATGTTGGCATTAGCTTCCCATTAGAAGTAAAAACTAAGTATGTGAATCCAATACATGTAAATAAAAATTAAGAATTTCTAGAGAGTACTTCTATTGAAAACAATCATATTTAATCAGTTTGAAAAGAAACAATACAATTTTTAGATATATACACTTTTAGAAGACTGGAATGTAACTGATTCTGTATAGCATATAACATGATTCCACTTAGAATATTCCATAAACTCATAAACCTACAAAAAAAATTGGCAGTTTTATTGTAGATAAACGCAGTACAATTTTCTGATGGTTTTATCTCAAAATAATAGAAAGAAAAATTTTTTTAGGAATCATCTAACATGAGAAGTCAAAAGTTTTATGCAAAATCTGCATTGATACAAATATACATGTCAAATGCCACATTACAGGATTTTGTATTTTCTTTGGTAATGAAATCCAAGCATCTGGTTGTCATAATCATAACAATGATCATGGCATGGAAATAAATGTAGGAAGTGAAAGGCAGCTGGAGTAGATGATATTTGATAAGGATGAGTAAAAGATTTACGATGGCTGAACCACAAAAATGTTCTGATGGTTGATATAATGATTTGAGCAGAACTCTTATAGTATCCGTCTACAAAAAGAGAAATAAATTACTATGATAATTATGAAAGAATCTCAAATCCTTGTTGAGATAAGATATATTCACGTGAAGCTAAATAGTTGACAAATGGCAGGAATATAATAAGGATCTCTGTTAAAATTTTGTAGATTTGGGAAAAAGACATATGACAAGGAGCCAAGAAAAATGCTACCGTTATATTTTGTAAATGGGACATTATATCATCTACGTGTAAGTTAGTTGAATAGAAAGGGGGTTCAGGAAAATGGTTTATGTAAAAATCAGACATAAGATGGGTGCATCACATCATTAAGGTAAGTGGCATTGAACTTAAAATTATTTAATCAATTTACAGAAGTAGAGGACTGGAATTTAATTTGTATTTTTGGCCATTCACAAAGAGAAATAAGAAGGATTTGAATAATTAGAGGAGGAAGTAGATTTTATGTAGTTCCCACTCATGAAAGTTTGGTGGGTTAAGGATTATATATATATGTATTGTTTGGTATTTTTCACCTGCTCCAGAAACCCTGCTCTAGAGACCAACATGGAACTTTTCATGCCACTTCAGGCATCTGGTAAGTGGAACTGTAGTCTCTCACTGGATGATGAAATTCATCTCCCATCTAAAGACAATCACAAACATTCATGTCCACAGCAAGATTCAGATCCACAGCCTGTTGGTTGGAGAGGGGGATATGCTAACTACTCAGCCAACCAGGCCAGCATGAAATCCATCAGCAGACCAGAGCCATTTCAGAAGATTCCATGAGTACAAAAAGACAAGAACACTATCTAGTTCATATAGACGTAGAAAAGGCATATGACTCTATGCCAATTATCCATCTCTGAAATGTTGTAAAAAATCCTAGAGTGAATGGTGGACTACTTATTTAACTGATGAAGGTTAAAGTTGGACAAACGATTTGAGTAGAATTTAGAACAACAAAATAGCTAAAGCAGAGATGCAGAATGTCTTTCAACTTTTTTTTAAAAATTTATTTAGATAATGTGCAGATCGGGATATATTATCCTGTAGTTGTATAGGTGTTCCAGTTTGGGGCAACTGATGCATTTCATACAAAAGGTAATAATATGCCAAGACAGAGATGATGTAGCATATAAGATGAAAACATAATATACAACAGAAAAAGTTAATACAGGTATATGAATTGGGATGACTTAATATAAATTTTCAGAAGACAGAATATTTAGCAGTGGCCAAAGTGGGTGTAACTCAGGTATACCAGGAGAAGGAAAAGTAAAATTGGTGGGGCACGATATTACATAGTTCTTGTACTCGTGAATAAGATGCGGAGTATCAAATTTTTGAGGTCCTGTGGAACTGAGGTGTACATGAAAGAAAAAGAAGACTGTTATGAGGGTTATCAATGAAAGTACAGGCATATCCCAATCATATACATGTAATGTGTTGATTTTAGAATACTCTTATATTGTAAATGAATGTCCCATTTTGCCATCCTCACTTATAGATGCATGTAATGATTCAGTAACAATTTTAAGCAGTCATGTTTAGCATATGTGTAACTGATGTACGTAGAGTATTTATTTACATCAGTTATGTAAACAAAAAACTTCAGATGCATTAAATGTATCTTATTACATTAAATTATTCCGATACATTAAATGTAATTTAATGTAATAAGATTCTCACATTTATGAATTACTGCTGTAGCACTCTTCACTTTACTGTTTTTAACAACTATAACAACACTTTGTTTAATTTCTGATATTGAGACCACATGTTTCTAAACATAAAACAGGTTTATTAAAATAATATAACCCAACAAGTTTAGGTCATTGGACTTTCTGAGGTAAAAAGACTTGGATAAAAATTAATTGCACACAGCAGATGTTATCAGAACTTCAACAGTAGTATATATATAAACAAAGTGACCAAAAAAAAAAATTAAGTGATATGCAAGCTTTGGGACAATGCCAATCGTTGCTGTCATGTTCTGTGGCATAACACATTCCATATCCCAGATATGACATATAATGCCACAGAATTCACCTGCATTCAAAAATGTAACAACCACAGAACTTGGATGTGACATGCGTTATGCCACAGAATATGACAGCAACAACTGGCACTATTAGAATGCTTGCACATTAGTTAATAAGTTTTTTTGGTCACTCTGTTTATATGTATTAGTGTTAATTCTAATTTTTAGAGGTACCTGTGACATAGTATAATTATTAAAAGAACACGTAAGACCACAGTAATAACTTTTAATTAATAAAGGTACAGATATTTCATACTAAAACTAATAGTACATCTTCAGTGTTACACAAACAGTTATAGGAATGGAATACAAGTAACGAACATTCAGTGGATCACCTATTAAAATACAGTTGTTGCCGCATGCTAGGAAATGATAGAAAATAATAATTAATCTTTAAGATAATTGGTTTTTTTTATTGATTACATAAAACAAAAGTCTCCCAGATCTTTGAGAGAGAGAGAGAGGGTATACTTGTCAGGGTATATTGTTTATTTTAATAAACTTGTTTCATGTTTTTTTTTGGGGTGCTTAAGGGTCAAAGCTGTATAACTGAGAGGAGACCTCCACATAGCCTTTAAAGGAATGCGGAGAACCGACCAGGGCTTCTGACCTAATGTCCAATCCTCACCTTCTCGTGGTGCACCCTGTTGGGTATCTACTTTGATACTGAACGAACGAGGATGGGCTGGCAATTTGGGATTTAGCCGACCAAATTGTATTCTTATTGGTTAAACCAAAATAAAAAATGATGGTACAACATGACAAAATTTCATGCCGGCTGGGGCGTCGCCCGGTTAAGCAAGGCCCCCGTTGTTTTCGCCAGGGAACCAGGGCGAACAGCGAAAAGTCAGCTACTGGAACAAATCTGAAAACAAACCCCAACTCAACATCACCAGAGTTAAAGATCGGTACTATCAATGTAAGAAGCCTGAATGGCAAAGAAATGGAGCTAGCTGAGGAATTAGATAAGTACCAGATCGACATAATAGGGGTGACTGAAACAAAAAAGACCAAAACTGGTGAGATCTTTCTGAGCAATAAATACAAAATGTTATATTCAGGCAATAACAATCAAGGAAAAGAAGGAGTAGCCATAGTATTCAACACAAAATACGAGGCTAATCATCTTGAATGGCAGTCAGTCTCAAGTAGAGTAATGTGGGCAAATATGAGAATGGGGAACTGGACAATGAGACTTATTTGTGCCTATGGTCCCACAGAAGGTTCTACTAAGGTAGAAGTGGAGGAATTTTTTGAGGCTTTAGAAAAAGCAACTGACACAATGAAAAAGGAAAAGTTGGTCCTTGTTGGGGATCTAAATAGTAGAGTAGGAAATGATTGTGAGACATACAAAAATATTTTGGGAAAATTTGGAGAAAAGAGCAAAGCTAATAATAATGGCAAATATCTGTTGGATTTCTGCTCAGGACATGGACTGGTTATTACTAACACCATGTTCCAACATAAAAATGTGCACAAATTCACATGGAGAGAAGAGGCTAGCAATAAGAAAAGTCTCATTGACTATGTTATTGTTGATAGTGATGTTTTCTCCCTGGTGTAGGACACCAGAGTGTACAGAGGATTTGAAATTGGAAGTGATCACTATTTAGTCTTGAGCAGGATAAAATTGAATTTCATATTGAAAAGAATAACATGTAAGAAAGTTTTAAAGCGAATAAAAGTTGAGCAGCTCTCAGATGTAAACTGTAGACTAAAATACAGAAATATTATTGAAAAGAAAATGAAAGAGTTTGAGAACAGGAATCAAACCTTGGAGATTCAGTGGCAAACTCTGAAGGAAACATTGATTGATTCTGCCAGAGAGGCATGTGGTGAGGTTGTGTGCAAAGATAAAAAAATCAGAACTCCCTGGTGGACACAGGAAGTTAAAGAGGCAGTGAAGGAAAAGAAGAAAGCATATCAAAAGTTCCTGGCAAATAAGTCAGCTTTTACTCTTAGAGAATACAGAGACAAATGTAAGAAAGCTAAACAGTGTGTAAAACTAGCTAAACAAAAGTCATGGGAGGACTTTGGCAAGAATATAGAAAATAAATATCAAGAAGGTGGCAAAATATTCTGGAGGTTGTTGAAGAAGCTTAGGAATGGAGGGAAGAGTGCTGTAAAAGGAATTAGAGATGATAAAGGTGAAATGAAAACAGGAGAAAAAGATATCCTTGAAGTATGGAGTAATTACTTTGAAAAACTGCTAAATGAAACAAGCAGTGATGACAGCACAGTGATAAAAAACACTGACCAGGCATGCAGTCAGGAATACATATCCATACTTGAAGTAGAAAAAGCCATCAAAGGCTTGAAATGTGGAAAGGCAGCAGGAGTAGATGATATTCGACCAGAAATGCTGAAGTATGGTGGTATAAGAGTCTTACAGTGGCTGCACTGCATAGTTCAGAAAGCCTGGACAGAGGGACGAATTCCCGATGATTGGAGTAGAGCTCTCATAGTACCCATATATAAAAAGGGAAATAAAACTGAATGTGAGAATTACAGAGGTATTTCCCTACTGAGTGTTCCTGGCAAGATCTGTGCAAGTATACTTGAGAAACGGTTGAGAAGAATTGTGGAAGAAAAGCTTGGTGAAGAACAAGCTGGATTCAGGCCAAATAGAGGCTGTCAGGATCAGATCTTCACTTTACGACAAATAGTCGAGAAAGCATGGGAATATAACAAAGATCTGTATTTAAGTTTTGTCGATTTGGAAAAGGCATATGACAAGGTGCCAAGAGAGAAGCTATTCAATACGCTGCAGTTATATGGTGTCAATGGGGCATTATATCAAGCAATACTTAGTCTTTATTTGAGTTGTGAGTCAGCAGTTAGAATTGAAGGAAGTACAGGAAGATGGTTTAATGTTAAATCTGGTGTGAGACAAGGATGTACATTATCCCCTCTGTTATTCATTATCTATATGGATCACATTATGAAGGAATGTGGTATTAAACCTGATATCAAAATTGGAGATGTTAATGTCAGCTCTTTGCTTTATGCGGATGATGTTATACTTCTAAATAAATCCGCTACAAGTCTGCAAGATTCTCTGACTAAATTGAATAACTGTTGTAATAGATATAGTATGAAGGTCAGCAATAAAAAGACAAAGACAATGAAAATAGGCAGAATCATTGAAAATGTCAACTGTGTTGTGAATGGAGAACCTGTGGAACAAGAAAAACATTTCAGCTACTTAGGCACAATTTTTACTGAAGATGGTAAACTAAATATAGAAATAGGCAACAGAATCAGCAAAGCTGGTATCGTGGGAAGTCAATTGAATAAATTCATATGGAATAAGAAAGAAATTAGTCGGAACACTAAATTAGCTGTACACAAGACTGTGTTCAAACCAATTTTAACTTATGGATTTGAGAGCTGGGTCAGAAGTAAAACACTTGACCAAAGACTAGAGATCGCAGATATGAGAGTCCTGAGAAAGATTAGAGGTGTGAACAGATGGCATCAATGGCAATATCATATTAAAAATGAGGATATTAGGAAAGAACTTGACATTGTCACCATCTAGGAATGCGTTAGCAGAGCTAATCTCAGATGGTATGGTCACTTAAATAGAATGGGAGAGGAAAGATTAGCAAAACAAGTGTTCTCTGCCAGGTTGGCAGGAAAACGACCCAGAGGAAGACCAAGATATAGGTGGATTGATACGGTACAAAGTGCCTTAGACGATAGAAATATAAGATCTGATAATGTTGGAGTCTTGACAAGTAACAGACTGATTTGGAGGAAAATTGTAGATAGGAAGTTAGTAATGATGTAATTTTTTCATATAGTACTGTCATATCCTGTACACCCCTTGAGGGTACATGGCAGGAATTTGATGATGATGATGATGATGTTTCATGTTTAGAAACATCTGGTCTCAGCAAATTAAATGAAGATCTGCTAAATCAGAAAAATATTCATGCTCAACTATAACAGTTGTAGTGCAAGAAAAATTTAGCTTGAAACTCATCTCAGTGTTTGATATGCCATCCATTTAGTCATTTTAATTTTGGTATTTAATATATATAGATTTACCAGAAGACTATTTGGTAGCCTACAAAACCAAAACCAGCTAGACATGATGTGCTGAACTGAAAATAGATTGGCTGAATGATAAAGTAGACAAATGTACAGTAGCCTATTTGCATTATGACTCCAAGTTTCTCTTAGTTAAAGAGATTATTAAAAAATACATTCCTTCACCTCTCACCATGAAACATTCACAAAACAAGATAACTGGAAATATTAGAGAAATGGAACACATCTGATAAAATTACTTATCTAATATCGTTAAATATAAAGCTTTCACCCACATATACTGACCAGTGAGGAAAGATTCAACACCCATAATCTTAAAAGAAGAGGTAATCCTTTCACTTAATCAAATGAAATCCTAAAAAGCACCTGGAATTGATGAAACACCCTCAGAGCTCTGTACCAGTGGTGAACCTGATTTAATTAAACAATGAATCAAATATTTCAATATGACTATAGCACCCTCAGAGCTGTGTACCCATCATGAACCTGATTTAATTAAACAATGAATCAGACATTTCAATAATATTCTTTTCACTATGACTATTCCAAATGATTGGAAAATAGGCAAAATCTTGCCTATACATAAAAAAGTAGATGTTCAAAAATGTAACAATTATAGATCAATTACTCTTCTTTCCTACTCTTACAAAATTATTGTAAAAATAATATGAAATCATCTAACTAATAGAAGAACAAGTTGGCTTTAGAAAAACAGGTCAACAATTGACCATATCTTTACTCGTCATAGTCTGGCTAAAATTGCCTTCAATAAGAGAGACCTTTATTGCTGTTTTATGGATTTTAAACAAGCATTTGAGTCTCTCAATAGAGGAAAACTTATTCCAATATTAACAAACAAAAGTATAGACTTTGAAATACTAAGAATTATTTCAAACTGCTATCTGAATAAAAGTGCAGTAGTTCAATATAAAAATATCGCAACAAAAAAAAACTTGAAATCAGACAAGAAGTTATGCAAGGATGTCCAAAAGTAAACATTATTCAAGAAAAACTGAAAGTGATTGAAAACAAGAACAAAGATTTAATGACAAACGATGAAGAAAACCTTGATTAATTGATCCAGAGAGACATGTGGTAAGGTTTTTGTTGCATTCTTCACATCCTAAATTTTTGCTTCTGGAACTCAAAGTAGCAACTCACTTGTCAAGTGCAAACTTAATGAGCTAATCACTGTATGTAAAACCCCCAGAACAACAGATAGTCATCCTACTAATACGTTGACCTTTTATGAATCTGCAGTTGGAAGAAAGTACACTAAGCTCTTCGAATGTAAAGGACCTGAGTGCAAGGACAAAAATTAGAACTATGGTGGACTCAGGAAATCAAAAAGTGAAGGAAAAGAAGAAAGCATATCAAAAGTGACCAAGCAAGTAAGTCAGCTTATGCTCTTAGAGAAAACAGAGAACAATGCAAGAAACAATGCACCTGTGTAAAACTAGTTCAACCAAACTAATGATAAGATTGTAAGGACATGCAAAATAAATACAAAAAAGGTAGGAAAAGATTTTGGAGGGTATTGAAAAAACTTAGAAATTGCAGAAAGAGTAAAGGAATGAGATGATAAAAGTGACATGAAAACTGAAGATTCAGAGTAAGTTGGACAACAGGAGTAGTACTAGTCACCAGGGAAAGGGATGTCGATGACATATTATAGATGGACAACAAGTTTTGGCATCAGTCAATAAATGGCAACCAGCTGCTGAGAAGTGGAGTAACCTCTAATGTAAGTTGGCATTAATTTATGCTTTGTATCCATGTTGTTTTGAATAGCATTCAAATCTTATATCATTTTCACTGGTCACTTTGCATACACGTCATTGTTGATATGTAAATATCAAGGCCATGAGAGAATCAAGCCTGATATCCAAATTTGGCAAATTAATTTTTGCTTTACATTATGCACATAAAATTATACTCTTAAGTATATCCATTATAAGTCTACAGGAGTCCTAACAGAATCGAATTTCAAGGTCATTGTCTTATACACAGTGCTGTAACAGTAAAACAGGGGTCTCCAATGTAGGAAAGGGCCAGTCAATTAGATGTATATCTGATGATGGCTGTATTCAATATTATTCTGTGAACCAAAACATAAACTGCAAAAACAAAGGCAATTTTGGTGCTGGGCCTTTGCGACTTACGTAAACAGTTACACCACCATTTTAATTTTAAATTTATAACCATTTTTATTTTTAAATTTTAAAAATATAACAAGTTTAGAAATATGTCATGTCATCTTCCTTATACCCTCTTTTACCTTGCGGTGTCGAGGGTCCATTGATCATCGGACCTCACTCCGTTTACAGGATAAGGTGATCAGCCTTATGCCCCGGTGCATCCTGTAGTGGTGAGTTCTCAAGGCCAGTTTGCCTGCTTTGCGGGATGAAAAACCCCAGAATAAACTGGGGAAAAAACCCTGCTGTCCACGCCCAAGACTGGCTAACTTGGCTATGGCTGAGGAAGATCCTTCAGCTCCTCACGTCACCGACGGGAATCGAACCTGAACACTCCTTCCCCAGGCATATGGTTGCGAAGCGCATAGCCACTAGGCTAACCGCGCGGACAGAAATATAAGTTCAATTACATTTTATTCATACTTTAAGAAAATTATTTAAATACATAATTTTGACTTACAAAAATAAAGATTTTTATATATGAGTCCTTTTTTTAATTTGATTTTGACCCTGAAACCTGACATCTTTTCCTCTGTACTAGCATGTCAGTATCTGCTTTTTCGTTTTGTGTTGCAATATGAAGTATTGCATTTAATCTAGAATATTTTATCCATATGTGGAACTTTGACTTATTAAGTTTCACAATTGAAAATAATAGCCCACATACATAGGTGCTTCCAAAGATTGACAACATTTTTCCACAATAAATTTTATATTTGAGATATTTACTGCTGAACTATTTATAAAAATTTGGTATGCCAGCCTTCATTATATTTATTTTTTATTCAGTATTGCACTGGAGTTCAGTTACTTCCATTTTTAATTCTTCGTCAACATTTTCAGTACTAATTAAAAAAGGTGAACTGAATAATAATAATTCATTTTCAAACTGGTCGAAATCAGAATTTTTTTTATTTATTATTTTTTTATTTTTTTTTTCAAATTCAGTTTTCAATTCTTCAATTTGAGGAATGTACTTTTCAGCATCATTATTATTTCGAGAAATCGATTTAAGTGTAGAAAAGTGGGCTAATTTGTTCTTTGCCAGCTGGGTTTGCCAGAGATGACTTAATTGTAATAATTGGTGCTGGGCCTATGACACATCAACTGTTCGCATACATATGACATATCAACTGTTTGCATCTTTGCAGAGCAGTATTCAAAATGTTTAAGTGACTTGTTATGTCAACTAAAAAGGCCAACTCTTTGCACCAATCTTCATCGGTGAGCTGAGGAATCGATTTTCCTTTGGATGAAGTAAACGTCAATTTCTTTTAAGAGATCAAAAACTTTTTAAAATGATGTCACGACTAAGCCACCTAACTTCCGTGTAATATAGCAAATTACGGCTGTGTTGGATGAATTGGATTCAAAATACGGCTGTATTGTGAATCCAATTCATCCAACAAAGCACTGAATTGTCAATGATTCAAGGCATGAGCGCGTATCCAGTTTACTGTTTTAATTACTACACTCATGACGTGTTCCATCTTTAGCACAAAATGACTCCTGGTGTATTATGCAATGAAATGATTTAAGTTTGTCCTTTCACAACATTTCCTTTTTCATTTGAAGTTTTGTAACAAGTCCGATGTTAACACCAACCATAGCAGAAGCCCCATCTGTTGTTACACTTACTAATTTTGACTAGTCCACATGAACATTTTCAAGACTTTTCTCAATACACAAATATAAGTCATTTCTTGTTGCTGTTCCTGACAGGCACTTATCCAATAGTTTTTCAGTCACATTCATATCGTCATCAATGCAACGATTAAATATCGCTAACTTGGAAGTATTAATAATGCCTGTACATTCGTCAACTGGAATGGAAAACGCTACAAAACTCTTCATTTTTTCACGCAATATATCTTGGAAGTTCTCTGCTATATCTTCAACATGCTCTCCAACTGTATTTCCTGATAGGCTTATACTTTGAAATGCTTGCTTTTTTTCCAGACATATGATTTCAACTGCACTTAAAATACAATTTTTAATAAATTCTCCATCAGTAAAAGGTTTTGAAGCCTTAGCAATTTTTTTCACTTATGACATAACTACATTTACCCACAGCATCACTTGTGATAACATTTGAAAATATCCTGTTGAAACTTCAGTTAATTTTTTAAATCTTTAATTTTGTCATCACGCATCTTTTCTGTATATTTATCACAGTTCTTATGGTTTGTTTCATAATGGTTTTTTAGATTATATTTTTTCACCACGGTGACGTTTGTCTACATATCAAACGTGTTGGAATATTTTTTACTTTTGCAAAGAAATATGCCTTCTCCCATTTTTCTTGAAAAGTTCTGCATTGATCTATTTTTCTTTTTTTAACTTTAAATTCAGACATTGTTATGGACAAAAAAAATATAAGTTATTGAGGTAACTTTTTATTAACACATTATCATATTACAATGGTAACCTGTAACTTATTGACATTGTATCATGTGGCTTAACATGGCTTCGTGACAAGTAACTTCCATTCAGTGTTGCCAACATTTGATGATAGAAACATGGTACAAAGAATTGTAGTAATAAGTTTTACTTTTGTTTAAAGCTGTCATAAAACATTTAGAAGTTTGAATTTTTTCTTTTTTAATCCCTGCAGGATGTTACAAAAATTGATTTTTAGAAAAGAAATCATTAAGGTCAAGAGCCGGATACGAAGCCTTGGTGGGCCGTATCCGGCCTGCGGGCCACCAGTTTGCGATCCTTGCAGTAAAACAACAAAGGTTGTGAAAATAAGGATATTGAAAAAATAAACTGCATCACAAATGGAAAACCTAAATAACAAGTAAAACATTTTAGTTATTTGGGCACGCATTTTTAGTAAAGATGACAAATGACATGAAAATGAACAACAGAATAAGTCAGATGGTGAGGAATCAATTGAATAATTGATATGGTTTAAGAGAGAAAGTAGTCAGATTAGTAGCTACGTACAAGACAGTGTTTAAATGAATTTTAACTTAGAGAGTTCTGAGAAAAATTATTTTCTTATTTTCTCAACGTGTTGGCTTTTGTTTCTTGTGATGAGGTATCTTAACTTCATAAAAACCCTTACAAAGATTCCTTGCTAGATGTGGAATTCAAACCGAGGTCTTTCCACCCTAAGGACACCAGACAAGTGTATCCGATTCCGATTTAAGTTAGCTACTAGATGATACTATACCAAGTTTTGGTAGCTATGTGTCTCAGTTGGACTGAAAAAAAGTTCAGATTCATTTTGATAAAATTATGAGAATACTCGTGTTAAGAATAATTACTTTGATTTCCCAATGTTTTAACCTTCATATTAAGGTCGTCATCTGGAGCACACACACGCACACACACATATCCATACATAGACATAAGCTACATTACAATTCAAACAGTATGCCAAAGTGACAATAATTTGATTAACTGTTATTACTGGCTTCACCTGTAGTAGGGAGAAAAAAGCCTACATTAAAACTATATCCTGTTTTGACATGGCCAGAGAACAAATTTATTATTATAATTACAGCTATTATAGCCTGTTTTTGTTTAGGAGTGTCCCTTATTTAAATACATTGGCTATCAATACTCAAGAGGGGTATATATATTTAGGGCATTATTGGTGAGTACAGAAGGCAATTAAGGTAGAATAAAAGATGGAGGAAAAATTTGGTACCTACCTTTTTTGATTCTACGATGTCTTCCACTTCCATGATCTCGCTGAAGGTTGTTTACGAAGGGGGGGGGAGAAGAGGGTGGGAGTGTGTTTAGATGCGGGAAAATAAGTTTGGATAATCCGGATTAATAATATTAATAATATATATATATATATATATATATATATATATATATATATAAATGTATACATATATTATTTTGAATTAGGGCGCATTTTTGTGGTGGAGGGGAGGGGAAGGGTAAACTTATGTGGCAAGTGGGGCAGGGTTAACGGGGTGTGGAACCGTTTCGGTCGTGTGACAGTCCTCGGAACTTTGTCGGAAATGAGTGTGATGAACAAATTCATATTATCTTTTAATACGCCATTAGCGGTGGCATAACAATAAGGCTAAGATCATGGTGTACTGCAGTCCTAATTATAATTTATGATGATCTCTTAGGAAAAATGGTTGAGGGTAGAATATGTGCCATCCACATTCTTTAGAGCTTTTTTTAAATATCATTATTGTTGAGTTATGGTGGTTGATTATACATTGACAGCCTCCTTAAGTTTGCCATCATACTAAGTTTTGGTGCGATGTAATGAACACATGCTTTTCCAGTCAATTCTGTGTAGAGTATCCAGGGCATGATCAGAAAGACCAGATATACCGTAGTTATAAAATTGTATGCATTTAGGTTCCTTTTTCCAGATATGAAAAAGGAACAAAAATGTCTAGTTTCTTATAAGGCAGGTTACAGGTGTACTGAACATGTTATGCTCCATGGTGTTAGCGAGTGGAGGAAGGAGATCATTGGACAAGTTTTTTTTTTTTTTTTTTTTTTTTTTTTTTTTTTTTTTTGCAGGAGGTTTAAAGGTAGCATTAATGTTGTATTTGTGTAGTATTCTGTTTATTTTATCCGATATCCCTTTGATGTATGGAATGGCTACAGTTTTATTGTAATCTTTATTTTATTATTGTATTATTAACTGCAGTCTTGTGAAGAATTTTGTTGATAGTATTTTTACTGTAGCTATTTTTAGGAAAGTATTGCCGATAATTTTTAATTCATGTTTAAGTGTTTGCTCATTGTAGCAAACCCTGTTTTTTAAAAGTGCATTTATAACATAGTTTTGATGTTGGGTGGTGGTAAGAGTTTATGTGTAATCTTATGAGAGGCAATGACAGAAAGAATGTCAAAATGAAAACCTATAATAGTGTTCATCCAGAAATGGGAATTGTGTTCATTCGTGTAGTTTGTTCAGGTGGCTGAACTAATAAATTACTTTTATTATGTAATTTTTTAGGCAAAGAAGAATGGATGTCAGTTTAATGTGGTAAAGTGTAAGGTTATGGATTCCAGGAAATTGATGAAGCCAGAGACTTGGGAGTGTTACTGGGTAGGAAGTTAAAGTTTAGGGGGGACACAACAAAAGTGACTAAAGCAGCTCATCAGATTACTTGGTTACTGAAGAATACTTTGACAAGCAGGTTATTGTGCCTCTTTATAGAACTTTGATAAGATTCTACTTGACTACTACATGCAGATCTGGTGCCAGGGTTTCTTGGTGATGAGGAGGAGGTGGAGAGGATCCAGAGGCAAATGACCAAGATTCTTCCTGGTGGCAGGACTAGGTAGTCCTACCAGATTGCCCATCGAAACTGAGTAAGAGGGTAGTTAAAAAGGTGTTAGAACCAGGTTTTTGATGGCGAGTGGGGAATATGTGGAATAGGTTGCCAGAGTCTGTTGTGGGTGCTCTGACTATAAGTTCAAAGCAAAGTATGATAGATACTGCGGTAGCAGATCTATGAAATAAATCTTCCGAGAGCAGGTTGAAGATTTGTGGGTTACAGAAACTGGTTGATAGATGGAAAAGGGGTGATATGATTGAGACACAATTTATTTAAGGGATTTTTACAAGATTAATTCAGAGGAAATTTTTCGGAGCAGGTCTGGTAGTAGGAGGACTCTTGGGAGGGGGGGGGGGCATCCATCGAAACTGATTAAGAGTGTAGTTAGAAAGGGGTGTTAGAACCATGTTTTTGATGGAGAGTGGGGAATGTGTGGAATGGGTTGCCAGAATCTGTTGTGGGTGCTCTGACTATGAATGAGTTCAAGGCAAAGTATGATAGATATTGCACAAATGTTGGATAGTCCTTGAATGATGTTTAGAACCACCTTCGATGAGTCTAAGGATTCCTTGGAGTAGCCCGTAATAATAATAACAACAACACAATTATCCATGTTAATAGCTTCATATTTATTCTCCATTTGCTCCAATTTTGTCTAATGGTATTCCACATCAAATGCCTCTGAAAATTCTAGCATGTAGCCTTTCCCTTATCCAACTCAGCTGTCACTTATTGTAGGTAAATAAATTACTAAAACAGAAAATTTTCTTATCAGAGTTATGCCCCCCCCCTCAATCCATATCATACTCCCATTCTTCCTTTTTAGAATTCTGCTTTTAACAAACTACTCCCCCCAAGTTAGTTAATCAACTTGCCCTTTCCACTCCCTTGAAACTCTGCCTCTGCTGATAATTAGATCCTGATTAGAGGTACAGATCTTTATCTTGTAACTTACAGGCTAGTTTACCATGGCCGTATTTCGTAATATCATTACGAAATACGGCCATGTATTTCGTAATGATATACATGGCCGTATATCACTGATTTCGTAATATCATCAACAGCTCCAGTTCATCAACCTTTATTCTTATATTAGTGCTTGTCTGACATCGTTCCCTGGATTATCTTCATCTAGTTGATACACTTTCTCAGGATGATCATTCAGTAAATCATATCTGTTGCTTTCTTGTCATCCGTATTTATTTTCTTCCAATAATATTTTTCCCTTTAGTTGCTGTATAGCTAAGGATATCATTATGATTTTTTAGGCCCTACCTGATTTCCATTCTTTTTACTTCCTCATCATGCTTGTCTTGATTGGGAAAACTCTTCTTGCCTATTCTTTGTACTGCTAATGAACCTAATGTCACTGCTCTGTTTACATTTGTTCCACAATCTCATTATTGCACCTTCTCCTTGAGAATGCTGCCCATCTATTTTCTTTCTACCTGATATATTCTTGATCCTGAGCATGTAATCTGATAATGCTTTCTTCAAATACTCCTTGTCCCTTGCCCTGCTGCACCAGGCACCTTCCTTAATGCTGTAGCCTGCTCTTGTTATTACATGTTTATCTGCTTCCTCCTTCTTGCTTAGATGCCTTATAAATCAAGACTACATGATTATCCCCATTCAGAGAATGGTTACTGTGGTTATAAACAAATCCTCTGCTGTCACTAGATCTAGCACTTTCAGATTCCATCCATCACATCTTTTAGTAGATGCCCAAATTTCATTTTCTCCCTTTCATCTGTCATTTCTTCCAATTCATCCTTCCATGTTGAGGACTCCCATCTTGATTACTTGCGGAGTGTAAATTGAGCAAAATTACAAGGAGATGTAGATATACCGCCTTTATGAAGTGGGAATTGACTATAATTTGTCCTGTTGGCTTCCATGTTTACACAAGATGGCTTGAAAGGCATCTCCCTCAATCTTGCTTTCCTGTCCAACATCGACTCTTGCAGTTCTGCTGTCTTCAGCAGCACATCATTTCTAAACATATTGTCTTTATCTGCTTTGAAAATACGATATCTCTTCCATTATCTATTTTAATATCTTGTTTGCTTCCTATTATTCATGATGCACCGGAAAAGAATGGAATGGTGGAGTGTCATAGCTGAATAATCCATGAAGGTTTTGGTCAAGTCAAGGCAATCACTGCCAAAACTTCTCCCCTTTATTTTCTATGTTTCGTGTAACATTTTCAGTGCATTCCTGGGTCCAGAAGTGCACTGAAAATTTATTTATCTATTTATTTTTATCTTTCTTGCACTCTGAGTGGCTGCACACATGTTCATGTTGTCTCCCCACCACACACACACACCAAAAAAAAAAAAAAAAAAAAAAAACCTCATTAATAACCATTCACACTTAGTTTCCTTTCCTTGATTTCACACTTCCATTCTCTCTCTCTCACACACTCACACCAAACAAAACTTTCTCCATACATCTGTCTTAAGTTTTTTTTGTCTACCAGATTCACTCCAAGACCCCCTTCATCATAGACTGTCTATACATTGACTCATTTGCAGTCTTCACTCTTCTAAGTTCACTCCTGTCTTTTCTTGGCAACTTTTTTTTTCTTATAATCTGTGTTTTTCTCACTCTTTTTTGCTTCTTTAAGTAATGCTTTCATCTTTCACCTTTTATATCATATCTACTTGCTTAAGTTAACTCTTTTGCTTTCCCTCGTTGCATTTTAATCTCATGATCCTTAGCCTTTTTTTTTTTTTTTTTGGTGGTTACTTGCTTTATATGATTCTACCATCCTCTAAAATATTGAGCACTTCAAAATTGTTATCCCTTTTTTAACTTAATAAATAATCAGGTTTTATCTAAGCCATTTTAACACTAGATGCATTTTTTAAACATGTGTTGTTGTCTGTAAAGTAAAAACAACAAGAACAACAACAAAAAAGGTTTCCCAATGGCTGTTATTTCAATAAATTGAAAAATACTTTAATGATAGTTTAATCACATGTATTATTAGGCATGTTATGTACATTCCCTACATTGTTTCAAAAAAGTTTCTCTGGTAACCACTCTGTATATGGTTACCACCATAGAAGAGGTCTTTAATGTTACACATCAATTAATTATATGAATTAATTCCAAATGCCACGAAAGATCAGTCCTTGGTTTCTATTTAGTGTACCTTTTGTGAGAATGACCTTGGAAGATTCCTTGAACAATCCATTGAAGTAATTATTTTCTGAGTAAGGCATAGAGGATGCTTGCCAATTTACCATATGACATTCTATGAGGATATATGCTGCAAGTCTACTTTTTTCTTCCGTTTTGTTTTCACCATTGCTTACATGTTTTTTTTTTTTATAGATTTTGAAATTTTTAAGGTTTTAAAGGGTTTGAGACTCTTCTAATATTCAGTGATTTTAATACTTGGGCTATTTTCCTTGATGCATTGCCAATGTATGGTAAGGATGCTATACCTTTTTAATTAATAATAGAAATATAATTAACTCTTTGCTATCCCTTGTACTTCACAAAAAAAATTGTTTTTTTTTTTTTTAAAAAACCATAACGTATATTAAAAAATTTGCATCATTTTATATCTTACTTTAAAGCTAGTAAATAGAATAGGAAATTGACTTGGAAATGGAAGATATTCTTGCATTTTAATTCGATTGCATTCAGAAACATAAGTTTCTGAATGCAATAGAATTTAATTTCATGAAACTTTTAGTTTCTTACACCTGTAAAAAATTAAAAGTTTCATGAAAAATAAAATGGAAATTGAATACCCAAGGTGCTACCCAAAAGTTTGGGGAATTTGATCATTAAAAAAAAAAAAAAAACTTACTGTAACCCCTAGTTTCGGGGTGCCTAAGGGTCAAATTTGTATAATTGAGAGGAGACCTCCACATAGTCTTTAAAGGAATGCAGAGAACCGACCAGGGCTTCTGACCTAAAGTCCAATCCTCACCTTCTCGTGTGCACCCTGTTGGGTATCTACGTGGATACTGAACGAACGAGGATGGGCTGGTAATTTGGGATTTAGCCGACCAAATTGTATTCTTATTGGCTTAAACCAAAATACAAAATGATGGTACAACATAACAAAAGTTCATGCCGGCTGGGGGCGTCACCCGGTTAAACAAGGCCACGTTGTTGTTTTTTTTTTCCCAATGAAAAAGGAAAAGTTGGTCCTTGTTGGGGATCTAAATAGCAGAGTAGGAAGTGATTGTCAGACATACAAAAATATTTTGAGAAAATTTGGAGAAAAGAGCAAAACTAATAATAATGGCAAATACCTGTTTGATTTCTGCTCAGGACATGGACTGGTTATTACTAACACCATGTTCCAACATAAAAATGTGCACAAATTCACATGGAAAAAGTTTCTCATTGACTATGTTATTGTTGATAGTGATGTTTTCTCCCTGGTACAGGACAGCAGAGTGTGCAGAGGATTTGAAATTGGAAGTGATCACTAGTCTTGAGCAGGATAAAATTGAATTTCATATTGAAAAGAATAACATGTAAGAAAGTTTTCTTCTTCTTCCTTTCCAGGCTTATAGGCCAAGTGGCCTGTTCCGGAATCAATTCCATCTTTTTAAGGGTCTTCTTCTGCATCGAGTACCTTTTGGGTGATATTTTTGAATTTGTTTAGGTATTCTGCTTCTATTCATTCTTAGTATGTGTTCTTTCCATTTTTCTCTATAGCAAATAACTGTTTCATTTAGGGAGGTTGTAATTCCAAGTTTTTTTCTGATTTCGCTGCTTTTCATTTTGTCCATTATTGTGACTCCTTCAGTTCTGTGCAGAAATTTCATTTCGGATGATTCAATTCTTCTTTCATCTGCTTTTTTTATTGTCCATATCTCACTGCCATAAAGTAAGGTTGGTTTAGCTACTGTATTGTAGATTCTTCGTGTGTGTTTTTGTACATAATTGGGTTTAAAAATTTTATTTATAATGCCTGTTACTTTTAAAAAGTTTGATATCTTTGGTTCTATATCAGCTTCATTTTCATATGACATTGTGCAACCTAAATATTTGAATGTATTTACTTGCTCTATTATTTTGTTGTTTATTACTATTTTTCTTCTTATTGGATTAGCACCTTTGAAGGCCATAACATTTGTTTTGTCTGTTGATATTTCCATACCATATGTTTTTATCAGATTATTTAGACTGCATAATGATTTTTGCAGTTCATCTTCATTATTTCCAAGGATTATTTGGTCATCAGCAAAAAGAAGAGTAGCTAATCTGGTGTTACGGTTTATCTTGAATCCTCCTTCATTAGTTATCTTCCATTCTTTTATGATTTTATCTATGTATATATTAAATAAAACCTGTGAGAGAGGGCAACCCTGACGTACTCCTTGATTTATTGGTTTCCAGCTTGATGTTGAATTATTGTACTTCACAGATATTTTATTATATTGTTATATATTATATAAGGCTCTAAAGAGTTGGTTTGGTATTTCATATTCTTCTAGGATTTCCCATAGTCTTTCTCTGATAATTTTATCAAATGCTTTGGTGTAATCTATAAAAGCCATGTGTGTTTCTATGTTCATTTCTCTGGGTTTTTCAATTAACAATTTTAATGTAAATGCGGGGTCTATGCGAGAACTGCCTTTTCTGAATCTATTTTGTTCTTCTATTA
Source organism: Typopeltis vanoorti (assembly GCF_054136105.1). Taxonomy (NCBI): domain Eukaryota; kingdom Metazoa; phylum Arthropoda; class Arachnida; order Uropygi; family Thelyphonidae; genus Typopeltis; species Typopeltis vanoorti. The sequence continues at coordinate 45,084,927 of NC_143556.1, read as the reverse complement.
ATTTTGGGTCTATTATACGTTTAAGATTATATGCTAAGATTTTTGCATATACTTAATAACAGGTATCAAGTAAGCTGATTCCACGATAATTGTTACAATCAGATTTGTGTCCTTTTTTGTAGATGGGAATAACTATTGCTTTGGTCCAATCTTGTGGGCATTTTCCTTCTTTCCAGATCATATTATAAAAGTTAAGTAACCTGAGTGAGAATTCAAGTCCTGCATATTTGATAAGTTCCAAGTTTATATTGTCTTCTCCTGGAGCCTTTCCTGTTTTGCTTTGGTTAATGCTTCTGCTAATTCTTCTAGAGTGATGTTTTCCAAGTTATCAGAGATGTTTACAAAAGGGTAGTTTTCTGTTTTGAATGTTTTAATCATACCATAGATCTTGATAGTAATTTTGCCATGTTTCTATTTTAATGGTATTAATATCTGCTTTTTCTCTAGTTTCATTGCTTAGATCTTTGAGGATTTTATATGCATTAGGTCTTTTGAGAGTACAGTCTCTCTCTAATTTTGTTACAAAATTGTTCCATCTGTTTCTGTTTATTCTCCTGCATGCTACTTTTGCTATTGCTTTTTTTCTGCTGTATTCGATATTTGATTCTATTGTTTTTAGATTGAGCCAGTTTTTATATGCTTTTTTCTTTTCTTCAATAATGCATTTAATTTCATCATCCCAAAGGCCTCTTTTTATTTTCCACTTTTTCTTTGTTCCTAAACTTTCTTTTATAGCTTTTGTCATTATGGTTTTTAGGTTTGACCATTCTTCTTCTATGTTCTGATTTTGTTTTATACTTGTCATCTAGTTCTTTATTCTTTTTTGGTACAAGTCTTTAATACTACTGTCATCCAAAAGTCTAACTTTGAAAGATTCAAAATTTCTATTTTCCTTGTGCTTTTTTTTTTTTTTTTGTTTTCCATCTTGGTTCCCATTTTATTTTTCCAATTAAAAGGTAATGATCTGATTCCATTTCAGATCCTCTGTATACTCTTGTATCTATTATCATTTCTGACATTTTGATATTGCTGATTATGTAATCAATAATGCTTCTTGAACACCCTCTTTAAACATAAAGTCATCCACAGATACACCTTGCTTCCCAGGTGTATCTGTGGATGACTTTATGTTTGAAGAGGGTGTTCATTATTTTAAGGTTATTGCTTATAGTAAAATCTCTTGATCTATTTCCATTTCTATTACAGTTACGTTCTCCGATAGGTCCTATGTTTGGTTTATATGGTTTATTGCCAATTCTTGCATTGAGATCTATTACCAAAGTGTGATCCTTAGGATTGGTCTTATTTAATATGTTCTGGAGTTGGGTGAAGAAGTTTTCTGATTCCTCCTCTTTTCATTCTTCAGGTGCATAAGTTCCAATTACTGTCATTTAGCCTCTGTCTATTTTAATTCTCATTTCTATTATTCTATCGCTCCAAAAGTTGTAATGGATTATATTGTTTATATTATATTGTAAGAAAGTTTTAAAGGGAATAAAAGTTGAGCACCTGTCAGATGTGAGCTGTAGACTAAAAATACACAAAGATTATTGAAGAAAAAATGAAAGAGTTTAAGAACAGGAACCAAACCTTGGAGATTCAGTGGCAAATTTTCAAGAAAACCCTGATTGATTCAGCCAGAGAGGCATGTGGTGAAGTTGTCTGCAAAGATAGAAAAATCAGAACTCCATCGTGGACACAAGAAGTAAAAGAGGCAGTGAAGGAAAAGAAGAAAGCATATCAAAAGTTTCTGGCAAATAAGTCAGCTTGTGCTCTTAGAGAATACATAGACAAATGTAAGAAAGCTAAACACAGTGTAAAACTAGCTAAACAAAAGTCATGGGAGGACTTTGCAAGAACATAGAAAATAAATATCAAGAAGTTGGCAAAATATTCTGGAGGTCATTGAAGAAGCTTAGAAATGGAGGAAAGGGTGCTGTAAAAGAAATCAGAGATGATAAAGATGACATGAAAACAGGAGTAAAAGATATCCTTGAAGTATGGAGTAATTACTTCGAAAAATTGCTAAATGAAACAAGCAGTGATAGCATAGTGGTAAAAAACACTCAACTGACATACAGTCAGGAATATACATATCCATACTTGAAGTAGAAAAAGCCATCAAAGGCAACAGGAGTAGATGATATTCGACCAGAAATGCTTAAGTATGGTGGTATAAAAGTCTTATAGTGGCTGCACTGCATAGTTTAGAGGGACGAATTCCCGATGATTGGAGTAGAGCTCTCATAATACCCATATATAAAAATGGAAATAAAACTGAATGTGAGAATTACAGAGGTATTTCCCTACTGAGTGTTCCTGGTAAGATTTACGCTAGAATACTTGAGAAACGGTTGAGAGGAATTGTGGAAGAGAAGCTTGGTGAAGAACAAGGTGGATTCAGGCCAAATAGAGGCTGTCAGGATCAGATCTTCACTTTACAACAAATAGTCGAGAAATCATGGAAATATAACAAATATCTGTATTTAAGTTTCGTTGATCTGAAAAAGGCATATGACAAGGTGCCAAGAGAGAAGTTATTTAATACGCTACAGTTACAGGGTGTTCGGGATAAATTTGACAGTTTCGTAAGGAAAAAGAAAATCTTCTTTGTATCTATTAAATTTAATGAATTGACAAAAAAACATTACAGGCAGAGTTAATTACAATACTATCAACAAGATTTACTCAAAATAACCACCATTAGCATCGATCACAGCTTCAATTCTGCTTCGGAACCTCGAACAAGCTGATGCTACAGTCTCCCTGGGAAGGGCCGCAAAAACTGTTTTAATTTTATCCATTAACTGGGCTTTTGTATTACTGGAAGTGCGATTGGTGTCTTTTTCAACTGCGCCCCATACAAAATAATCCATGGGGTTAAGGTCTGGGGAGTTTGGAGGCCAAACATTTGGACTGGTGAAGTCGTAGAAATTTTCAGACAACCATTTTTGACTTTTCCCAGAGGTGTGGCAAGGGGCCGAATGCTGCATTACATACGGCCTACCATTGGCTACCCTTGTTATCCAGGGCTTGACTACAGTTAGCAACTCCACGAACAAAGCCCGAATTCCAATGCCAGGGTTCTTCAACACCTGTTCCTGCAGATTTGCGAGGAATTCTGCTGTACAAACGCAATCAGATCGTCTGCTAGGGATCTTTCTTCTTGCTACATCCTCGTAGTCACCATTGCAAGTCTCTAGTTCATGCCTGATTGTTTTTACTGTATTCAGGGAGCATTGGGCAGCAGTCGTAATATCCTTATTTTGATGGCGGGCACGAATCATCATGATACAAGTTATTCTCTTCCATGATTCAGGTGGGTTCCAGCTATCCATCCTTTCTGACATCTTGTATATGAATGAAGAAGGGTCCAAACTTTTAAATGAAGAGAAGTGTGTGTTAATACATGTAACTTACGGAAAAATATAATTAATTATAAATATGTCAAATTTATCCCGAACACCCTGTATATGGTGTCAATGGGGCATTATATCAAGCAATGCTTAGTCTTTATTTGAGTTGTAAATCAGCAGTTAGGATTGAAGGAAGTACAGGAAGATGGTTTACTGTTAAATCTGGTGTGAGACAAGGATGTACATTATCCCCTCTTTTATTCATTATCTGTATGAATCATATTATGAAGGAAAGTGATATTAATCCTGATATCAAAATTGGAGATCTTAATGTCAGCTCTTTGCTTTATGCAGACGATGTTATACTTCTAAATAAATCTGCTACCATGTCCTGATCACTGAAGAAAGTTCATGTCGCATTAGGATAGGAATAAAGAATGACTGGAAAAAAGTGTGCAAGATTCCCTGACTAAATTGAATAACTGTTATAACAGATATGGTATGAGGGTCAGCAATAAAGACAATGAAAATAGGCAGAAACGTTGAAATTGTCAACTGCATTGTGAACGGCGAACTTGTGGAACAAGTAAAACATTTCAACTACTTAGGCATGGTTTTTAGTGAAAATGGCAAATTAAATATGGAAATATACAACAGAGTCAACAAAGCTGGTATGGTAGGAAGTCAATTGAATAAATTCATATGGAATAAGAGAGAAATTAGTCGGAACACTAAATTAGCTGTATACAAGACAGTGTTCAAACTAGTTTTAATTTATGGATCTGAGAGCTGGGTCGGAAGTAAAACACTTGACCAAAGACTAGAGACCACAGATATTAGAAGCGTTAACAGATGGCATCAATAGCAATATCGTATTAAAAACAAGGATGTTAGGAAAGAATTTGACATTGTCAGCATCCAGGAATGCGTTAGCAGAGCTAATCTCAGGTAGTATGGTCACGACATGGAACACTACGAACACTGGCTGGATGAAATGGAAAGCACTAAACAGAATAGACGATGGAAGATTAGCAAAACGAGTGTTCTCCCCCAGGTTGGCAGGAAAACGACCCAGCATAATATAGTGATCCCAATATATAGATGGATTGATACGGTACAAAGTGCCTGAGACGATAGAAATGTAAGATCTGATAATGTTGGAGTCTTGACAAGTAACAGACTGATTTGAAGGAAAATTGTAGATAGGAAGTTAATAATGGTGTAAATTTTTCATGTAGTATTAACATATCCTGTACACCCCCTTGATGGTACATGGCAGGAATTTGATGATGATGATGATGTCCCCTAGTTTTTGCCATCTCATTTGAAGTCCTTTGGGCATGCTTATAGTGATCCCAACAGTTTTTCCATGATTTTATGCATCTCTGGACATCCTCAAGTGTGACTGTGTTGAGCACCTCATGTGATTCTGCTTGGATCTCCTGAGTTGTGTTAAAACAATGCCCTTTCAGCCAGTATTTTATCTTATGGAACAGGAAAACAGTAACAGGGAGCAAGGTCAGGCAAATAGTGTGAATGGGGAATGAGTATCCTTTCTGTATGCCAGGAACTGTCAACTGGGTAACATGGGCAGGCATGATGTCATGCAGAGAACTAAGTCTTTGTTCCCTTGTAGACAATACCTTAGATGTTCAAAAAAAAAAAAAAAAAATTATCAACATTAACTTGACATTGCTGCAAACCTGAGACTCTTTTCATCCACAGTAAATTTTGGGACTTCTACTGTGTCAACTACTACTTTGTCTCACAGTCATAACTGGGAGCTCAAAGATCAAACCTCTGGTTTGATCTTTGAGTCCCTGCAGACTGCAACATGATGTTCTTCTGGGTCAATCAGCAGACGCAGCACAAATTTTGCAGCAATGCTTTGAATGGTCCTGCATGAATCCTGTGATCTTAGAATCATGGATGGTTGCCTACGAGCTGCAAGAATAGCCCCGTGCACTTTTGTGATGTTTCTGGTTTTGTGCTTGTCAAGGATCATCCAGAACACTCACTGTTGTCCACAGTTGTTCATCCTTCCTTGAAACATTTGTACGACAAGAAAGTTTTGCTGTGGGTCATGGCATTATCACTAATGCTTCCTTAAGCATTTGGTGGGCTTCTTTAGTAGTATTTTGAGGTTAAAGCAAAATTTGATGCAGATTCTTTGCTCTTTAAAATCAGTCATTTCAGTTGGAGAAGAAAATGACCAAATTCACTAAAGCACAAATCACAAATGCACGTGTAACCCAAGAATGCAGCCTCTCAGCTTGCTGGCTCTTGGCATATTGATTCACAAAAATATACTGCTCACCTCCTTATAGTGATGGAAGGCCATATTATAACTGATTCATGTGCTCGATTCAAATTCCCCAAACTTTTGGGTAGCACCTCACAGTCAAAATAATTAGTCTTCATGCGTTGGCATTGGAGTGTTGCTATATGTATTTAGAAAATTAGAAGCATTATTACATATATAATATATCCAAAAATTGTTAGGCTCAGCTAAGTTAGTATGCATGAATACTAAAATAGTGTGCCATAGTGCATAATAACAGAATTTTATAATGCTATTGCAGGCGATTTTGTAATTTGTTATGCAAAACTTATTTAATTAACAAGAAAGTTACCAAACTTTAAGTTTTTGAATCAGATGATTATTTTAAATAATATATCTAAATTTATTGCCATGTCTGAAAAGCGGACAACATTATGCACGAGAAGCAGTTTTTCTTGTATAATTTTCAGAGACCCTTTGTGTGTGCGTGTGTATTCTGCTGTTTTGATTCCAGTTAGTTCTTAGTCCTTAATTAATGAACAACTGTGAAAAAGTTGTTTCACTAAAATGAGAGCTCAGCTCAGTAAATCTTCATTTAACGTGCAAAGGATGTATAATGTCCTAATTTTGCTACTAGTTCTCCTTATGATCGTTGTTCTTCCTGATTGAAATGTTGTATATTATAAAGATTTTAATGAGTTGACCATAATGGTGGGCATTCTTGATCAGACAGAAGTATTTTTTCTTCCTTATATGATTAATGTACTTTTCAAACTAGTCTAACACTGCCAACTTGGTTGGCTGAGTAGCTGGCATATTCATTATCTATCCAACAGACTGTGGGTTCAGATCACATAATTGACACTCTTGTATAGTGAAACCTGTGAAGTATCCATAATTATAGAATAACATGTATGCCACAGAATTTTGTCTCTCTGTTGTCAAGGGAGGGGAAATGTGCCATTAGGAAGATACCCTGTTAACATTTAGAAAAGGCAGATTATTTTATATGCATTCCAGAAGTGAGATTTAAAATTTAATGTGAACAAATACAAGTATTTGTGATTTAAGGTGTACACCAGACTGCCATATTTATATAACTTTGAGTTGTACAGAGAGTAGTCATAACACAATATTTCATGGCTAGTTTGCAATCAATTTTTCCCCAAAAACTATATAAAATATACTGTTATATAACTCTTGGTTCAGGCTTCTGCTGGATTGTAGCTCACACCACTCATGCAGGTTTTAATGGATGTGAAGAGAGTGAAAGGTATTTAAATATTCACTGAGTACATGGAGAGTTATCGTCATGACACTTATGACAGCTAACTGAAGAGACAAATTTAATTGACCTGATTAGTATGTACGTATATTTGTATGTTCAGTAGATGGGATCTAAGCAAACTCCTAGAGGACATAATAAAAGAAATAGTGAAAATTGGATAACTAATATGCAAATTCCACCCATGAAAGGTTGTCAACCAATTATATATTAACATGGGGGGGGGATGTTTATATGATATACAAACTTTCCTCGAGACTAAGCATAGAACTTGTTGCTTCAAGAATTTAGTAAGTCAGGGTTTTGTTATTCATGGTTTTGCTAATGGTAGTATGCTTTATTTCACCTGCTTATCTGAGCTAACTTTGTACAAATTCAATTCCATATCTACCTAACTTAAATCTTCTTTATCATCAGCCATTTTTTTGTCCATTGCCAGATGAAAGCCTCTCCCAAAGTCCTCCATTCAGTTATATCTTGATTTTCTATGCCACTGAGTTCCAGCCATCTCTTTAATCTTCCCACTGTCTCTTTGGTCATCTTGTAACTCTCTCTCTCAGATACTATTCTGATATCAACTTTCTTTTTCCATGTTTGAGTGTTACTTCTTGCCCATTGTCATTTCGATCTTTGGCTGTTATAATGTCTCTCACCTTAGTCTTGAGCTGTGACCCAAGTATTGTGCTTTCTATCTAGAATGATGGAAAACACAACACTTGGCAAAAACCGAGTAATGATCTTTCTGTTTTCCTCTGGATAATCCTCAACTTGTTAGTTAAATTTTTTAGTCAAAGTCTACGTTTCACTTCCATATGTCATGGCTGGAAGTATACAACTGTCGGATATTTTTCTTTTAAAGCAGATTATGTTGTTTCCTCTGAGTGCTTCACAGCATTTTCTAAAGGCTGTCCAACCAAGTCGAATTCTACGTATAATTTCTTCTTTACAGTCATCCTCTACTATGATCTTTTGTCTCAGGTAAACATCCTTCCAAAAATTATTGATGCCATCCAAACAGAGCACATCATTAACAAGCAGTTCTTCCACCAGTCTGTTCACCTGCTGTCCCAGCTCTTCAGAGTAATACCCATGGTAGTACTCTGAAGAATTGGTATCCATCAAATTCCCCCTCCACTACTTCATTAAAGCTTATAATAACATGTACAGTAACTTCTAAGCATCCATTTTTTACTGTTTGGACTCACCAAAACATGCTTTTCTTTTTAATTCAGTCCATTCTCTGCAATGACCTTCCCCCATGAAGTATATCCTAAGGAATGCAAGTTCTTGCTATTCAAAAATAACATTCAGCAGACTTTTTCTCTGATAACCTGCCCATGCAGGACCACCTGTTTACTGTTGGATTGGAAACCTAACATGTGTTTGGGACTAATATACAGGAAGTTGATAAATATAACATAATTAATATAATATAAATATGAATAATATAAAATAATTATTCATGCCTGGTTAATTGCCAGGTTGATATACATGCTTTCCAACCAACATGCAAATCTTCACATGGATGTTCGTGATTGTTTAGGTGGGAGAGGAATTAGATCAATCAGTATAAAACAGCCACCATGTTTACTTGGAAGCCTTGAAAAAAAGTTCCATGCTTGGTCTATAGAGCAGGATCTCCAGGCAATGTAAAATATAAATTTTTAAAAAATATATAAAATAGATAAAATATAAAAAAAAAATCCTTAGGTCAACATATTACAAATGTACTTGTGATGTCAGGTTTCCGTCTCTTACAAGAAAGAGGCACTCAAGGAGGAAAAGAAGAAGTTCCTAAGGTCAGCATATCAAAAGTTCCTAAGCTCAGCTTATTCTCTGTGAGAATACAAAGAAAAATGTAAGCTGTATGAAATTAGGTATGGGAAGACTTTGGTAAAAGATGACAATGTTCTGGAGTCACAAAGCTTAAAAATTGAGGAGAGAATACTATAAAAGGAATCAGATGATAAAAGTGAAGCAATTATGAAAATAAAGATATTCTAGAGGAATTACTTAGACTACATAGAATTACGGAAGAATATGTAGCGGCATATTCTTCCCCTGGACTCACAAACAAGTTCGCCCGCGACTTTTGAATTTTACTTTGTGCTGCTTCAAGTCGAAATTTATTTTTTAAATTATTTATGGGATTACTGCCGTAAAGTTGAAACGACGCATGTCGAGGACGACGTAGGTCTAGGATCCCTTGTATAATATATATGTAGAAAGTATTTTACCTTGGGTATAAATCAATAGTAATCAATATATATATATATACAGGGTGTTCGGGATAAATTTGACATATTTATAATTAATTATATTTTTCCGTAAGTTACATGTATTAACACACACTTCTCTTCATTTAAAAGTTTGGACCCTTCTTCATTCATATACAAGATGTCAGAAAGGATGGATAGCTGGAACCCACCTGAATCATGGAAGAGAATAACTTGTATCATGATGATTCGTGCCCGCCATCAAAATAAGGATATTACGACTGCTGCCCAATGCTCCCTGAATACAGTAAAAACAATCAGGCATGAACTAGAGACTTGCAATGGTGACTACGAGGATGTAGCAAGAAGAAAGATCCCTAGCAGACGATCTGATTGCGTTTGTACAGCAGAATTCCTCGCAAATCTGCAGGAACAGGTGTTGAAGAACCCTGGCATTGGAATTCAGGCTTTGTTTGTGGAGTTGCTAACTGTAGTCAAGCCCTGGATAACAAGGGTAGCCAATGGTAGGCCGTATGTATGGCAGCAGGATTCGGCCCCTTGCCACACCTCTGGGAAAAGTCAAAAATGGTTGTCTGAAAATTTCTACGACTTCACCAGTCCAAATGTTTGGCCTCCAAACTCCCCAGACCTTAACCCCATGGATTATTTTGTATGGGGCGCAGTTGAAAAAGACACCAATCGCACTTCCAGTAATACAAAAGCCCAGTTAATGGATAAAATTAAAACAGTTTTTGCGGCCCTTCCCAGGGAGACTGTAGCATCAGCTTGTTCGAGGTTCCGAAGCAGAATTGAAGCTGTGATCGATGCTAATGGTGGTTATTTTGAGTAAATCTTGTTGATAGTATTGTAATTAACTCTGCCTGTAATGTTTTTTTGTCAATTCATTAAATTTAATAGATACAAAGAAGATTTTCTTTTTCCTTACGAAACTGTCAAATTTATCCCGAACACTCTGTATATATATATATATATATATTGATTATGTTCCTTGAATTAGGTCCCTTGACCTATTGATACAATACGTCAAGGAACCTAAAAGCACATCAGTGCAATGTGTGGGGTGCAGGTGAAAGCAGAGATAGAAATTTATTGACATATTCTTTTGAAGAGTTGTGCTTGTTTGGGAATTATTTTTTTCAGCCAGTTTTTTTTTTTTTTTTTTTTTTTTTTGAGGATAGCTTTTCTTTGATTAGTTTGCAGTTGCACAGAAATGGGTGCTCACCAGCTGCTGTTTTGGTATTAACAGGTCCAACAGAAATTGGAGGAATGATGGTTGCCAGTTCAATGGGGCAATGACCATTGAAGTACCTATCGAATAGGCAGTGCTGAAATCTATACGAGAGGATCATCGATGAGCAGATTTGCTCTTCTGTGGACTGTGTCAAGAATTTTTAGAGAAGTATTAGGTGCATCACCCCAAACATGTCAGCAGTATTCTGAGGATTGCCGTATTTAGGATTTGTATAAAGTTAACAGTTTGTTGGGGATCTAAAATAACATCTTGAACAAAAGAGTGCCTAGTTTTTTGGATACCAAGAAAGCTGTTGATGGGATGTGTTATGCCAGATTGGAAGTAAGTGTAAGTCCAAGCAGAGAGATAGCTTAATTGCTGTTGATTTGTGTATTACTGAGGGTTAAGGGCAAGGTGAGCGTAGATCTCTTGCAAAAGAGAGAGAGAGAGAGCAAGTTAGAATTGAAGAAGGTACTGAAGATAGAACATAATCAGGTGTGAGATATGGTTATACATTACCTCCACTGTAATTCATCACCTATGTTGATCACATTGTAAAGGAAAGGAGCATTATATCAAAACTTGATATGTTAATGTCTAATTTTGTTAATATCAGCTGTTTACTTTATGCTATGCTGTAAGAAATTTATAAAAATCAACAATAAAAAGATAGTGATTTGTGATAGAGGTTATATCAACTAATTTAGCACAATTTTTAGTGAAGAAGGTAAATTAAATACAGAAATAGACAACATAATTTTCTACGAAATAAGAATGAAATCATTCAAAAAAACAACTAATATTTCACTGGATTTCAACCAGTATCTTCAGAGGCTAATTATAATTGTTGTAAATCGCACAGCACTCAATATGATTGTTGTGAAAATATCTCAAATTGTAACTGAACAAGTACTAATCTCGTTTCATTGTACCCGCCAAGGACCAGATCACAAGAAATGTAGCCCAACTTCTGTAAATTAATTTTGTTTTATCCAGCCCCTAGATGGTGACAGGACACTAGTTGCTTTTTTTTCCCATATGGTGTTAATGTGCTGATATAAACTCATTATTAGGATTAATGGAATGAATACAACACATCGTAACAATAAAATGCTAGTTTATTGGATCCTGTATGTTGTCTCTCTTAAAGAGACATGTCAGGGATACAATCTCAAAATGATAAAAACATACACATACAAAAAAAAAAAAAAAAAAAAAAAAAAACAGCTAACGCCTTTTTATTCCCGTATATATAGGGAGTAGGCGAGGCCATTTTTAGCCCTATCTAACTTTTGGAGACTGAGTGGGCAGTTCAATCTCCACTGGTACCAAATCAGAGATAGCTGGCCGAAGGCTATCACTAATTAAGCAGTACTCAGTGAAGAGTGACCTCACAAGTGCTGCCATTTCGTGCTCCCTAACCCCAACACTTGCATTTAATGTCTGAAATAATGTGGGTTCTACGGTCGAGTTTACAGGATGAAAACCCGAACAAAACCAGAGATCGGCTAAAATAATGAGTGGGAGGAAAAAATGGTGACTAAAAGCCCAAAATCCTATGAGGAGCATCCTCTATGGGTGTTGTTGGGCGGGAGACCTAAGAATTACTTTCCCAAATCTAGGAAAGTTTAAGACAACCATATTTATTAAGGTTACTCTGGTTTAACAAATCTGCTGCTGATGCTAAGAAAAGTCTCAAATTCATATTTGTTGCAGTGCAGCAAAAGAGTTTTTTTCGATTTGATTCTGTGCAAGATATCCAAAGCACAGTCAGCTAAATTAGACTGACCATGGTTATAGCAATGTATGTATTTCTTGTTCTTCCATGCATATATTGGCAGATCTCCCCGTTTGACTATAATAAGATAATTTGCAAGAAAAAGGGACCTTGTAAACATCTGGACCAGAGAGGGGAATGAGTGCATCCTTGGGGTGGGGGGGTGACAGATAAGGGCAGCTAGCTTCAGATGTTTGAAAGCAGTGTAGAGATTACAGTAGTATCCCAGTGAATGCCTGAAACTGCAAATAGTACTGAAGCATATATATATATATATATCATCATCAAATTCCTGTCTTGTACCCTCAATGGGTGTACAGGATATGATAGTACTACATGAAAATTTACATCATTACTAACTTCCTATCTACAATTTTCCTCCAAATCAGTCTGTTACCTGTCAAGACTTCAACATTATCAGATCTTATATTTCTGTCTTCTAAGGTGCTTTTTACTGTATCAATCTACCTATATCTTGGTCTTCCTCTGGGTCTTTTTCCTGCCAACCTGGCAGAGAACACTTGTTTTGCTAATCTAAGCATGACCAAGTAATGAGTGATGTAAAAAATGCTTCCTACATTGATATATTGAGAGCTTGTGGATTGCAGAGATTGGTTGATAGGCGAAGAAGAGGGGATATGATAGAAACATTTAAATTACTGAAAGGTTTTTATAGGATTGATGCAGGGGAAATGTTTCAGCTGTGTGATAGTGATGGAAGAACAAGAGGTCATCCCTGGAAATTAAAGAAGCGTGTGGTTAACAAAGGTGTCAACACAAGGCTTTTTGCCTGGAGGGTGGTGAATGAGTGGAATTCATTGCCTGACTTAGTTGTGAGCTCTTCGTCTGTAAATGAATTCAAGAAGAGATATGACAGATATTGTTTTGCTAGTTTGGGTCTCCCGCGATGAGTCTACTGACTCCATGGAGATACCCGTAATAATAATAATCTTTCCACTCCCATTCTGCTTAAGTCACCACACCGCCTGAGATTAGCTCTGCTAACACATTCCTGGATGCTGACAATGTCAAGTTCCTTCCTAATATCCTTGTTTTTGATATGATATTGCCATTGATGCCATTTGTTCATGTCCCTAATCTTTCCCAGGACTCTCATATCTGCCATCTTTGCTAGTCTTTGGTCAAGTGTTTTACTTTTGACCTACCTCTCAGATTCATAAGTTAAAATTGGTTTCAACACTGTATCGTATACAGCTAATTTCTCTCTTATTCCATATAAATTTATTCAGTTGATTTCATACAATACCAGCTTTGTTGATTCTGTTGTCTATTTCCATATTTAATTTACCATCTTCACTAAAAATCATTCTAAGTTAGCTGAAATGTTTTATTTGTTCTATAGGTTCTTCATTCATGATATTTTCAATGCTTCTGCTACTTTTTCATTGTTTTTGTCTTGTTATTGCTGACCTTTATACCATATCTATTACAATAGTTATTCAATTTAGTCAGGGAATCATGCAGATATATACAATGTTTTTTTTTATATATGCATATATATATATATATACCTTTGATAAAGTTTAATTTATAAATCAGGCACAGTAAGAGATTAACAACAATAATTAAGAATAAAATAGAACAAGTATTATATAGCAATATACTGTAATAAAAGTCGCACATCAGTGCATATCCTGCGGTCTCATGAAAACTGCCATGTTAACAAAATGATTGTTGGAAGGGAAAGAGTCTCACTTTTGAAAAGGAATAAATCAAAGTGCACTATATATATATATATATATATATATTTTTTTTTTTTTTTATTATTATTATTATTATTATTTTTTTTTTTTTTCCTTTAGATTTCTGGCTATTTTGCTGAGGTGGCATCAGTCTGATGCATGATAATTTGCCTTCTAGATTTGACTTAGTTGGCATAATTCCTTATTTGTTTATTTTATCACCTAAATACTCACTTCCTTTAAAAAAAATTGCCATTTAGAGCACCTTAAAGATTGATATGCTTCATCTGATTTCTTTAAACATTCCACAGGATTTTACAATGGCCATCTAGATCCTTTGAACAAATTAGAAGATCATCTTGTAAACAGATGACTCCATTTTCCAACATATCTGATATGACAGAATTTGTTAAAGACTGGAATGACATGGCAGAATTTTTTGCACCTTGTGGTAATCTCCATAATTGATATTTCTGCCACCTAGTAGTAAATGTAAAATATTTTCTGCCTTTTTTCTTCAAAGGGATCTGAAAGTAGCCAGTATTGAAATGCACTTTTGTAAAATATTGTGCTACTTCCAAACAGATTAATAATTCCTCAATCTTACATGGTGGTACATGAATAGGCTTTGTAACCTTATTAATGGCTCTGAAGTCTAAGACAAATCTTGCTTCCATTTGGTTTTTTAGTTAAGATAAATGGGCTATTCTACTAAGACTTTGACTTCTCAATTATTCTTGCCTTTTCATCTTCCTGCAGTAATTTCTAAAACCATTCCATATATTTCAATGGAGTCTGATATTGCCTAATGTAAATAGGAGATTAAGTAGAAATCTGCACTGAGTGTTCTACTGTAAAAATTCGATGCAGCATCATAATTTTTCCAAAGTTTTATTGCATCAACCTTTTACAGGAGTCACATCCAAAATTCACAAAAGGTAAACTTGTAAATTTTATATGTAAATAATACTAACAGCCCATATAAATTAGCATGATACTGTGTAAATAGAAGATATATGAATATGTAGTTCAAGGGAAAATGCCCTAGAAGTCAGAAATATGTTAGAATGTATCTATGTAAGTAAATACCAAAGCCCATCCATAGAGAGAGGAATTAAGCATGCTAGAATAGAATAGAATAAACAAATATCTTAAAATAGAAGTTCTAGGGCAATACTTTAGAATTCGGAAATGTATTTGATGTTATCACTTAGTATTGGGTGAAAAAGAAACCTATTGTAACCAAAGCAGTCCGATACCGCCTTCAAGGTCAATAGCAAAAGATGGCAGTATACATTAGAAGCTGTTACACTATGCTGTAAAAGGGATTAAACATACACTTCAGGGAGATCTGGAAGTCTGCACTTTCTAGAAGGATAAGAGTTTGCACGTGAAAGGTACGGGGGACTCAGACCTTAATTCAAAGTTTGCGCGGGAATATCTGGGGTCTAAAACCTTTGCACAGGGTCCCACGAGAAGCCAAATAAAAGGATAATAGAGGGACTATCAAGCATCGGCAAAGTTGACGCCAGGAGAAAAGGAGGGAGTCGATCCATGGACTACGCTTGATCCAAGATGAGGTCGTGGAGGGTAACTGGAGACGAAACCTTACAGAGTGAATTGCGACCCAGGATCAGGATGACAAAGCCTTGACTGTCAGACCTTACGTCCGAGTGCCTACAATGCCAGAAGATCGCGCTCCAGCCCCGCGAGAAATTCCAGTGGTGAACACTGTGTCCATGAAACATCTAAAGTGATAGATCAAGCCCTAGCATAGAGGGGGATCCAGAATAAGTATATAAAGAAAATATGACTAAGTGCATTGTACCTATGGAGGAGTCACGCGAGTTGAATTTTGTTGAAAAAAATTCTTTTTATTAATGATGTGAAGGACTGTTTAGAAAGACTGAATTCATAGAACTGCTATATAAATTAGATTGAATACATGTTCACATTGAGAGAATCTGTTTTTAAAATAATTGTAAGATATTAATGAGAAATTTAACTTACATTGTATTGTAAAGAAATAGTTCAGAAGAACTGACAAGATTATTGAATTAAGAGATATAATGTTATGAGAAGTAGTTTGCTTAAAGAGTGTTATATTTTATGTGAAGGTTGGAATTGGAGATTATAATTAATCAAAGCATGGAAATTCCTAAACTGTAAATGGGCTGATAGTTAATAGTTATCTAATTTAATTGTTTAATAATTTACATCATTAGTATTTGTTGCATGCCTAAGAATTTGTCCTATATGATGTTTTTTTTTTGTGCTTAGCTTAGAGAGGAAAGGAAAGTAGCATCCTTTTAGTGCATTCCTTGTATTAATGTTTTAGTATAAATAAACATGTTTGTTATAATTAAAAGGAGTGCCATCTGATCTTTTTCGCAACTGCACTGTTCTCAAAATAAACCGATCCTGTTGAGTGGGATAGATTGGAATTTGGTACGAATTTTGAGTTAAGAGTTAGCCACGACTGTATATAAAAATAGAGGAGAAACTTTGCTGGAAGTATAATTAATTTCTTATACCATTTGGAGAACTTTAGTGGCGCAGCTAGTAATAATCAAATAAATTTCTAAAGTTCTCCATAAGGAAAGAATACTGAATGTAGAGAAAGGGAAATAAGATTAACTGAGTGTATGAAAGGAAAAAGATAAGGTTGAAGTTTAACAAAAAAAAAAATTATGGAGGCCAAGGACAAAGAAAGCAATATTATACAAGTAGAGAGGATAAAATAAAGAAATATCATACTATTACAAAATGCACAACTGAAGATAAGATAAAAAAAAAAAGTAAATAGTATTGCAAACCAGCAGCATCGAAAGGATAAACAGACAGAATAAAATAAATAAAATAAAAGAGAAAAAAAACACGATATTATACTACTGCATTAATGCAAGCCATTGCTTACTAATGCAGTAGAACACCCAGAGAAACAATATCCTCTGTGAAAACACCACAGAAAAATTCAAAGGCAGATTTAAAGAATTTCAGAATTCTGTTCCATTCTTCACTAGTGTTTGATAATTTTATTGAATTCTTCACTAGGTTTTCTTTTATTTCTTCAATGATTCCCTCTCATCTATTTTTAGAGTCTCAATATTACACACTTGTTCATTATTATCAGTGTCTTTAAAAATTTATGGAGACTGCTCTAATTTTCCTTTGTCACATGATGTCCTGTCCAAACAGTATTCTCATCTGCACAAGGAAAATTACATGCAAAAGCATGATGTTTCAGAAAATCAATTCCAAATATTACTTGTACATTTGGATTAGAGGATTCTGGAAGAACTATTAATGAGTGACTTTTAACTCTATTTCTGTTAGAATCTGGAAAATTATTGACTCGGGTACCAAATAAAAAAGTATACACATTTAATGACACTAAAACATTATGCGTTGTAAATGAAATTACATAAATTACTACAAAAACAACTGGATATCCAAGGAAATAAGTCTATACTTTAGATATCTCCTTATCTTAAAGGAATACAATCGTTCACTCTCTGACTCTTTCTATAACTGGTTTGTTTAACATATACTTTATCATTTCCACAGACTAAATGCTTTGTTTACACAACAACAACAAAATGTTCATCAGAGTAAGTTTTCTTGTTAGCCCCTTCACTCCCATGGGATCCTGTTTTTTAGATTCTGTATATAGCATGTGATTTTTTTCAATCATTCCTTCCATTTCACTGGAGTATAAATATTCTTACATTTCACAATTCAATACGATGCAAACTTCTTTACCAGAGAAAAACAGTTTCTTCTACTATTTCATAAACAACATAACTGTCTTCGTGTTAAGTTACTTTACAGTTTCAGATTTCATTAATTCCATTTCTCTTACAATAGAATAATAAATAGGTCCATCGTCCTTAGAAGACGAAACTTTTCATTCAACATTTCCTTGAACTAGAATGTCAACTCCAAATATCTTCTTTTATTTACTAAATTTACACTCGTTGACAGTTTCAACTCTTCCAGTTTAAAGATTCACAGTGCTATGATTCCTTTTCGGAATCTTCTATTACTATTCTCCTGGCTGTCATATTTTCTTAAAAACTTCCTAAGAACAAAATTCTCTGTTTGCTATTCTCATTCCCCTTTTTTCTCTCTTCTTGTTTTCCTCATTACTCGGATACCAAACACTCTCTCTCTGTCAGCTGTCAATCACCCATCAGTCTCCTCAGTGAGCATGTGCACTTCATGTAAATGCAAGCGAGAAGTTACGCAGTAATGGCTGACACATTTTCGTTATCATAAAGAGAATGTCTTCACAAATGATATCTCAACATTTAACAAATAATTACAATGAAGAAGACTGAAATGATTACAACTATCAGTAACAGATACATCGCAAGTGCCGATCATATGTATTACGAATCCAAAACTAATAATATATTAGAATAGAGAAATAATTGTAAAAAGATTCATGATGTTAAATTATGATTATTTTTACACAGAACAGTCATATCCAGGCCATGTGAAGAGACAAAATAGCTTCCTTATATGTCAATATTCATTTGTTGATTTATATATTTATTCATATGTCAATATTCATTCAATATTCAACATCGCAATTATCCTCTGAGTTATATTTGCAATTTCTCCTATATGGTTCTTGAACTTCAACTTCCTATCTACTAAAACTTCAATTTCTTCTGGTATAATCCCACCAATAGGACACTGGATATCTCATCACACCAAAGTGCATGATTTGACATTTTCTAACATTGCACTGATAGCCATTTTCATATGCCCACAATTCCAGCCTATTCAAATCACTTTGTAAATGCTGAATATCAGTAGTAGCTATGATGGCCCTGCCAGTTTTTTTTTTTTTTTTTTTACCAGCAAACAATTGAACAACAGTACTTGAAGGACTAATCCTTTTTCCATGGTTGAATTAACAGTGTAGTGTTCAAAGGCAAAAAAATTACCTTGATGTTCTTTAACGATAAATTGCTTGTGTGTGCAGTGCAGTTGTCTACTAACAAGACAGTTTTTTGTTTTAAGATCCCACTTAACCAACCAATTGTTGAAAATGTCATTAGTCACCCAAGCATTTGCACTAGAATAGTAGTCAACAGGCAAACTTTTGACACCTTTAAAACACCGAGGATTTTTACTTTTTCCAATTGCTAGAAGCTCTCGTTTCCCACCTTTCATATTAGCACAACAAAGAACTGTCACCGGCTCTTTTGAAGATTTAAATCCTTTAGTACTTTCATTTTTAAACAAATAAGTATGCTCAGGCATTGCACTTAAATAGATTCCTGTTTTGTCTGCATTGTAAATATCCTCGGGAGAATATTCAGCAATAATTTTTGGCCACTCAGTCTTAATCCACGCATCAGCTGATAAAAAGAAAAAAAAATCAGCACTTTTTTCTTCACTTTGAATATGCTCATTATCATAAAGAGAATGTCTTCACAAAGAACAAACGATATCTCAACATTTAACAAATAATTACAATGAAGACTGAAATTTACACAATGTTCTCTTGCTTTTTCCACCTGTTAAACCACCATCAGTTGCGGTGAAATTTTCTTTGCCTATTGTTTTTGCAAGTTGTTCTGTTTTTTGACGTATCAAAGGCCCAGTAATCGAAGCATTCTTTTCACGAACATTACTAAACCAAATTTTTAATGCTGATTCAACTTGAGTAGCCTTACCAGATCATGCTCTGTTCCGATCCATGTTCTCATTAGTCAGAGACGAAGTTTCAATATTTGATCTGCTTTTCAAGATCTCACACAAGAGTGATTGTAAAATTTTTAAATGTACAGCCGCACTACGCTAACTCATTTTGGCCAGCTTTTCACTCCAAAATTCTTTGCTTTTCTTAAAAAAAACGAATCTTTATGTTTTTTACTTGCTTCTGCCATAATGCTAAGGGCTATTTTAAGGAGTACTTTAAGTCAAATTCACTTACTGAAAGAGAGCATGAAAATAAACTCGAAAAATCACAATTAGACTGTATTTATACCTCCCCTGCATTTGCTTGGAAGATCTGTGGATTTTAGTCTAGTTGTCGTTGTATCAGTCTTATAAAGAGTATCCTTGCTTGTTAGTGGGTTTCTTAATATACTAATTCTTTGGGGTATTTTACCCACTTTTTTTCTTACCCTTTGAATGTTGACTGTTTATTTCCCATAAACCCCTAGCCTCATCTGTGTAGTATGGCATGTCGGATCACCCCCCCCCCCCCCCATATCGAAATGCATAAGCTAACACGTTAAATTGGCATCTACTATCCTTTTCCCAAACTGCTAGTATATTTCAGTCATCTTGCAGGATCTCTCTCCATCTTCTTTATTAACTCACTTTCTCCAAGTTAGCATTATCACCATTAGTCAATGACTGGATGTTCCATCTCAGATTATTCTTGATATATGAGCACTTTAATATTACCTTTTTGTTACTGTCAGATTGAGTTACAATATAGGATGCATATGAGACATTGATGTAAGACATTGCCACCAAGTGAACATATGCTAAACTAGAGGTAGTTTACCAGGCAGGAAAATTGAATTGGCCCTGTTTTCTGTACATCAGGTATAATTCCTGGGATTCCAATGTATGGTGTTATTTTTGAGAGATATTTCATCAGCCGGTCAACTTGGAACATACCAAACATTCCAGTGCCTGCTCTTAGCAAGCAGAATGACATGAGTCACTTAAATTACCTTGTGAGACATTTGAGATTCAAATTTCAAACCATCTCAACTCTGAATGCCATCTTGGTTTTCAAGTGAGAATCATACAACAATAGATAAACCGTCTGCATCATCCATTATATGGAAGCAAATGGCAACAGTAGTAGCTCAGAATTTCAACATCTATGAAGTCAGCATTTGTCTCTGGAGAAAACAGATCACACGAAGTAACTACCAGAGCAAAACTGGCCAACCAAGATCCAGACACAAGAAAAAGTCTTGAGTGGATCATAGGAAATTGAAGACAAGGAATTTCTGTGTTAATTTCTGAAATCTGGATTCAAGCAGAGATATGGTTACAGAAGATGAATATTCAAGTATTCAAATCATCTATCTGTCTTGTACTTATGTCACCCAGAAACTACTAGAAGCATTTATGGAGTTGGAGAATAGTTGACAACTTTGGAAACAATAAATGATCTTTGTTATTATGTTTTAATATCTAAAGATTAGCCTTTAGATTTTGATTAAAGCATTTTAAAATTTGTAATTTTCTGCTGTATTGATTTTACTGTCTCTGCAGAACACTGCTAATAGTTGCTATCACTTCAAATCATGAAAGTTATGTTGCATTTCTCCCCCAAGATTCATCTTTAAAATTACACAGTCCAAGACAATTTTTGCTGACTTTTATATGAGACTTGTTTTTTACTAATTTGGGTGTGCTGATTTCAAATATCAAACCCATTTTTCTCTATCACGTCAGGTTTTTACTCTATAGCATTTTCTTTTTGCTAATTTGTAAGTTTTTGATAGTTTTAAGGAGGGAGTACTATTTAGAGGATCAAAAAAATCGATTTTTTAATATTATTTTCTGAAAGTATGTACTTTTAAAAATCTGTTCCTAACTTTTTATCAAGAAATTCGAAAAATTCCCGAAGATATAGCCTATTATTCAAAGTGGTGTGTAGATCAGAATCGGAGCGCTCGCTTGTTAGTAAACGAATAAATGCGTAAGAACCTGCAACAGCACGTACTGGCACTTTGAATGCGAGAGAGGCTGATAATTAGATACATAACTACTTAACAATTTTACTTACGCATGAGTTTCAGGGAATAAATTTTTGTTTGTAGCAATTTCTGCTGTGTGTGTTCTGTTTTGGCAATCCCTTTGAATATTCCAACAGTAGTCGGCCATCATGTGAGAATCCCATCTTCCTTGGTTCTGATCTTCCATAGTTTTTAAGTCTTGATGAAATCTTTCACCTTGTTCATCGCTTACAGCACCTAAATTCTCGGGAAATCTATCAAGATGACTGTATAGGAAATGAAGCTTTATGCTCATGTTGCAAACTATGAAATCTTTCACCTTGTTCATCACTTACAGCACCTAAATTCTCGGGAAATCTATCAAGATGACTGTATAGGAAATGAAACTTTATGCTCATGTTGCAACCTGGGCGCTGGAAATTTTCAAGCATTGTTTCCACTAGATCTTTGTAATTGCACGCACTTTTGTTTCCAAGAAAATTATTCGCAACCATCGTAAATGAAGTCCAGGCCACTTTCTCAATTTCGTTCATAGAGTTGATGAAATTTGGGTCTCTCATTAAAATTCTAATTTGCGGTCCATCAGATACACTGGCTTTAATTTTTTTCATAACTAAGTCGTGGAAATTTTTCACATATGTATTGGAAATAGTCACCTTGTAAATCTAAAGCTTTAACATAATGCTTCATAAGACCTAGTTTGATGTGTAGAGGTGGAAAAATGATTTTTTCTCTGTCGATTAAAGGTTGATTTATAACATTCTATTCTCCAACATAAGGATATTCTAAGAGGCCAATGTTTCTGACTCCAGTGTTGGAGTCAGAAACATTGGCCTCTTTTGTATATCCTCTTTGAAAGCCAAGTAAAAAGTTCACCATTTTAAGATCCACACAGATTATTCAGTTATGGTCTGTATATTTTAATAACTTCAGAATCTTTTTAATGTCCTCATATGTTTCCTTTAAGTGGACTGAATAGCCAATAGGAATTGAGCCATATACATTCCCATTGTGTAGTAAGACACATGTGAGACTTCTGCTTGAACTGTCGATAAATAAACGCCACTCATTTGGATGATATTGTACAACACTCATTTCAATTAGTAAACCTGACACATCGTTACAGTAAACAAACCCACACTCGTGTTTAAAATATTATACAAGATTACATTCCCTGCTACGATAAAAAGTTATCTTCATATCTTGCTCCAGTAAGTTTTTTTCATTTAATCTTGAAGCTAACAATTCCGTTGATAGGCCCAAATCTCTTACTCATTCAATTCCGCTTGAGTTAAACGTTGCAGTCCAGAACTAGAAATTAAATTTTCATTGTCTAAATCAACATCTGGTCTTGCTCCTCAAGAACATCTGGCATATCCCGATCATGCTCGTTCTCAAGTAAAGGAAGTCCTTTATAAATTGGCACGGCTATTTCATTGGAATGAGCAACTGGCCGAATTGCTGAGTCGAGATTTGGATACACAATTTTTTTCTTATTCTTCTTATTATAACCAGAAGTCTGAACTAAACAAAAATAGCAATCATCTACGTGATTTTTCGGTTCACGCCAAATCACTGGAATGCCAAAAGCTAATTTTTGGAGTTTTCCCTTGCTCCACTGTCATAAATTTTCTACACATGACTTACACACTTTATTTGGAGCCCATGAATTGTCCTGATCTGCAAGTTTTACGTCAAAGTATGCAAAGTACACTTTCTTAACGAAATCAGTGATATTTGTCCTTTGACTGGGAACCGTAAAGCTGCCACAAATGTAGCAGAAGGAATCTACACTATTGACACATTTTCGAGTTGTAGGCATGATGTATTTTCTTCACTGCCGACTAACATGCAATTAACAAGACAAAAAAAAACAGAGACTTTATTGAAACGTTATAAGCGCTCATTATACTTTCACGATCGATTAACGATTGACTGATTTCGATCGTTCTTTGTCCGCTATGACGCATATAGCATTAATTTGTTTTAGGCAGTTGTCATCGCCTACTTTTTCATCACCTAAAAGTATTAGGTCGGTTATCAGCCTCTCTCGCATTCAAAGCGCCAGTACGTGCCATTGCAGGTTCTTATGCATTTATTCGTTTACTAACAAGCGAGAGCGGTGAGTGCTCCGATTTTGATCTGTGCACCGCTTTGAATAATAGACTATATCTTCGAGAATTTTTCAAATTTCTTGATAAAAAGTTAGGAACAGATTTTTAAAAGTACATACTTTCAGAAAATAATATCAAAAAATTGATTTTTTTTGATCCTCTAAATAGTACTGCTTCCTTAAAACTATCAAAAACTTACAAATTAGCAAAAAGAAAATGCCATAGAGGAAAAACCTGACGTGAAAGAAAAATGGGTTTGATATTTGAAATCAGCGCACCCAAATTAGTAAAAAACAAGTGTCAGATCATAATCAGCAGAAAAAAAAAATTTTTTTTTGTTGGCCAGTGTTATTGGAATGAATTATATATTATTGTACATAGGTGAATATGGTATATAGCAGCAGCCTATGTACTGAGCCATGTGACACCACTAGTTACCTGCTTTCTGTTTGATTCTGCTCTACCATATATTACTCTGTCTGCCTTTCAGCCATCCTATTATGCATGTCACTAGCTTGATGTCCATCCTCTCTTACTCTAGTTTGTATAATATATTCCATGCAATATCATGTGTGTTCACAAAATATAACAGTATCATGGTGTTGCCATTTCTCTTATCAAACTTAACTGTCACTTTATTATAGAAAATAAGTAAATTACAGGTGAGATTCTTCAAAATTACAAGATGATATACTCGATGACATTTGTCATTTTCTTCTGTTTACTGGATGATGCAGAGAGTTTGCTAATTATTGCATAATATTTTTACTTGAAACTCACGGTGACAGTGAGATTGTGATAGATGACTCAAGTAATGTAATGATCAGGGAAAGGCAAAAGCAGCTGTAATTGAACACTAAATATATAGTGTTCAATTACAGCTGCCATTTCTTGAATGGCAGAAAATACAGATGTAGCAAACATCAAAATGGCAAATTTGGAAACAGGAATTGAGAAAAAGAGCAGAACTAATAATAATAATAAGCACTTGCTGGATTTTTGTTCATGACATGGATTAATCAGTACTGACTTCATCTCCTAACATAAAGATGTGTACAAATTCATAATGGAGAGAAGACATAAGAAAAAAGAAAAGACTCTTTGCTTTTGTTATTCAGAATATCAGTAACCTCATGCTGGTACAAGGCACGAATATAAGGAAAATATGAAATGTGAATATGTTACCATTAGTTTTGAACAGGATGGAATCGAATATCATATTGTAAAGGAAGTGTTTGTGAAAGTTTTAAGAAGTAAAGTTAAGCAGTTTTCAGAAATATACCATAGCTGCAGATATACAAATATTGGGTAAAAAATGAGTTTGAAAATAATCAAACCTTGCAGACCTGGTAGCAAATTCTAAAGAAAACCAATTGATTCTCTCTCTCTTTCTCTCACACACACACAATGAATACTATTTATAAGTTGAAACATGTTAGTAATTGACGTGTCTTTAGCTGAAAGCTGGAAAGCATTTGCTGTTATTATTAACTCTCTTCTTTTCTAGGCTATTTCTGCAGGTTTGGAATTCTCTAAGAAGGAATATCATGCTAGCTGCCCTTTCTAATGATTTGAAAAATTCTTCTATTACTTCATTATTTCTACCTTCAGTATGGCCATAGGCTTAAGTAGGTGACATTGTTCCATTCACATTTTTGAAAAATGCAGGTATCTCTGTTTGATATTCCCTTGAGTTCAAGAATTTACTTTGCATTTCGAGTTAAATTTAGTAGTCATTAATTGCTTTCCTTACTGTTTGCTGGATTTGCTTACTGTTTAGAAGGATCTTAGCTATGTTATCACTCTTTGTCTATGTTATCACCAGTTAGTATGCTTCCATTGCTTCTTTTCCATTGATGACTTTGTACCTTCATAGAGCCTGTCTTCAGCTCTTTGAAGTTGGTTCATTAGCTGTCTTTTCACAGTTCATTGATTCCAAACAAAAACAGTGTAGGCCTTATGCAACCAGATGAAGCTTAAGCCAGTATGAAATCTTATATCATTATAATGTATGTATTTCCTGTTTGTAATTTCAGCCGGTGTAAAATACAGTTTCGTTTGCTAAGTTCTAGACTCACTTTGCCTCCTTTTTGTTCATTATCCAAGCAAGCCTGGGGAAACATAAGTTTGCTAGCATTTGATGCTGCACTTTCAGTTTAGTTGGTTGCTATGTGGCAAAAAATATATTTTTTACCATACCCTGGTTGCCACTTGCTGCAGGTGAATTCACCTTTTTACCTCACAGTGAAATGCCAAATATAGCTTTAGGAATTTCCTGGCAAACCTGCATTATCATATATTCATATAGCAACTACTTGTACCAGTCATGCTGGTGAATGTTTTTCGTAGTGTAATTTCTTTTTAAATGTAAATATAATTTAATTGCATACATTTGTGCAGTTGCTATGTGAAAATTCATGTACGACATCAAAATGTTTTTCTCCTCCTTATCCATCATCAGGTTCTTGTACCACGTCCAGCAGTCGGAGTTATAATTGGCAAAGGAGGAGATATGATAAAACGGATCCAACAGGATTCGGGAGCTAAAGTTCAGTTTCATCAGCTCAAGGATGACACACCGGGAGATAAAATTTGCTTGGTTTCAGGAACTGCAGAACAAATTCAGGCTGCTAGCAATATTCTTCATGAGCTTATTCAAAGTGTAATGGTAAAGGTCATTTTTATTTGTTTGTTTGTTTGTTTATTTTATTCATTTTATTTTATTTAGCTTTATTTTTTATGTTTATTTTTTATTTTTGTCTGTTATTCGGTCCTTTAATGTGCTAATTAAAAAATTATTTTGTTAATGTGTGTGTGTGTGTGTGTGTGTGTGTGTGTGTGTGTGTGTGTGTGTGTGTGTGTGTGTGTGTGTGTGTGTGTGTGTGTGTGTTAATTATTCTGGAGTGGATCCAGTTCCTTACTGAACCAAATTGCTTTGTGTAGTTTTCAGTTTGTTCCTTTTAATTTTTATTGCTGTTAAATATAAAACCAACTTAATAATTTACTTTTGTTAATGTTTAACTATATTATATTGTAATGTAATTTTGCTTTATTGGATGAACTCACTTTCGTCATCTCTATGACATTGCAAGATTTAAAAAAAAGTCCTATTTCAGGAACTGGGAAAAATTTAGTCCTACCAATATTTTTAATGTCCATTTCCAGATTGTAGAGCAAAGATTATTTATTTTTCCTTCCTCTGTTTCATCCCTATGGTTGTTCTAATGGATGTATATTATTTGCAGTAAATCTCACTTCATGACCTGTATGGTTGCATGGTCTGGGAAATGGCTTTCTATGCACTCAAATATATTTCATTTAATAATTATGACCAGGCTTAATGGTCATGTTTCTCATATGCTTTCATGGATTATTTATTACTGTCTTACACTTCTCAATGAAGTTTTTAAAAAGCCTTTAAAATTAAAAAGTATATTCATTGTAGGATTTTATTTTATAATATAATGCATTTTTTGTGTCTGTAGATGCCTTTCTTTCCCTTTTTTTATGGGGGGGGGGAAAGAGAGTGAGCAGGGTCTGCATGTGATTATTATATCTGAAAGCCAGGAAAATGTAGTCTGTAAGATAGGTTGCCTTTCCTAGTTACTTTATTTTCTCAAGAATTTGCTTGCTGAATCACGAACATTATTTGCTTGTTTTTGACAAAGTTCGGTATTGCAATGCTGTATGCAATTTTTGATCATCTAATCTAATTAAAATTTTTTTAGTCTTATTCAATCAATACCTATTAAATTACAATGTGCGCACGTGCATGTGCACACACACATGCAAAGGACACTAAATTACACCAGCCCATGTTACTAGCTATTACTCAAACCAGATTAAGATTTATGCAAATGTCACGAGGTAAATAATAATGAAAGAAAAAAAATAGAAAATATAAAGATTTTGCATTTAAATCAGATTATGCAGATTCGGTGCCATGGCAGTAAAATATAAAAGTAAATCTCCCTCCACCCCTCCTCACAAATTTGTTCTGTTTGGCATTGCTGATTGCATTTTGTTATAACACTTCATCTTCCTTGAACGTGTGTGTGCTCTTCTCATTCTAAATAAAGCTTTAAAAAAATCATTGCACTTCTCTCTTTTAATACTTTATAGAGAATGTGTCTATTTTCAACTGCGTCTGTTATTTCAGTAGCATTCATCACAATGAAATTATAACTGTAGTCGCCTTGAGGGCATAAGAAGCATAAATTTTCCATCCCTTGTAGTGTGTGTGGGGAGGAAGAAATCTAACATGTTTTTGCATACAATTATTGTGTTAAAGGTTATGTTGGAGGAAAAGTAACACAGAAAGTGTAACCAGTAACTAAAAACATGTTTGTATAATTTCAATTTAGTAGTTTGAAGAGAATTATTTATCCCATTCCTTTAAGCCTTGAATTAAATATATTTTAATGTAGTTTCCAATTCAGTTATTTTCACTCTTATTCTTCTTAGTAGCTATTTTTTTTATCTGTGACCTTTTTAGGTCATAAAAATTACTTTTCTGAATTGCAATAAGAAGTTAGTATAAAATTTTTCTTGAAATTTTTTTTTTTTTTATAAATGTGTAAAATATAATTTTATTTTCATTTCTGCAAGTTACAATCTTAAAGTAGAACCTGTTGAAATAAAGATCAGCAGTTCATAAATGAACACTGGCTGAGCATACTTTTTTGTGGTCAGATGAAATCCTACTGCTGGAGTATTCAAATATTGTCCATCCATTCATGTAATGTCAGTTTCTTTGTCTGAATATGACAATCTCCACAAAACATTACTCATTTGTATTTTTGACTTTGAAATACTTGCACCACATATTTGCAACTACAACTTGCATAATCACTTGATCTGATGAACTTAATTCTTGAATTAAGATTCAAGAATTTCAATTAAGATTTAAGATTCTTGAATTTCAATACTTAAAATTGAAATTCTTGGATATTTTGACAGTGCACTCTTACAACACAGTATTCATAAAACAAAATACTTCACTTATAAAATTGGGGATATATTAAAATCTGGCTGTGGTTAATAAAACTTGAACACATACCCAACCC
Organism: Typopeltis vanoorti; assembly: GCF_054136105.1. Lineage (NCBI taxonomy): Eukaryota > Metazoa > Arthropoda > Arachnida > Uropygi > Thelyphonidae > Typopeltis > Typopeltis vanoorti. Next base: position 45,056,153 of record NC_143556.1, on the reverse strand, counting down.
TAATACTAAAAATAATATAAATTAAGGATTTTCTGGTAAGTTTCGTAGCCATTGTCAATGTATACAGATGACGAGATAAACAAAATAAAACAATCCTTAAATGTAAGCTGTGCAATATTATATGCTATTAAGTGCAGGAGAGTGGATAGCTCCATCTATAACTATTAGAATTCAAAGGATAAATAATTATTAATTCAAGAAACACAAGAATGAGGATATTTCAGCAAATAATCAAAATCTGATAATATATAAGTGCATGCAGGCACATATATACTAATGATGATGATGACATGCTTCATCTTCATTACTTAGTGTAGTGCCTGAGTGCACAAATCTTATCAGATTCAGTTCCCTGATGCTTGCAGTTTCGGAAGTATTAATTAAATTTATTTTAGTTAATACTTTGTAATTTCCTTAAAACATACAGTTATGAATAGTCAATGTATAATGTTGAAAGTTTATATTTCACTTGGTTAGACTATAATAAATTTAGTTTAATCCTTTATCCAAGTGTGAGCAAACAAAGTTTGCGCCTGAAAATATGGCCTGGCTCCCACTGAAGAGACCTTAATAAATGCCGAAACTAGTCTGGGTAGTGGCCAATCCCTTAATGCATAACATTATACATATCCGCAAGGAGATGGAGATGTGTTTTGCATTATGGGAGATACTGGGATAGGAGTGTTGTTGCTTGGTCCACCTTTGCTACGGGTTTCCCGGTGTTGTACTACCTTACTGGGGTAAGGTAGTGCAACACCATATTCAGTCCTGAAGATATGTTCAGGTGTAAATTTTGTTTACTCACACTTGGATAAAGGATTAAACTAAATTTATTATAGTCAATGTATAAACTTTGCCACCATACAGGGATGAGGAGTGTTAGTTTTTATTTAGTTCAGTTCAGCTCACTGCCCAACTGTTATCACTTAAAGGTTATCCCAGATGGATATATGTATTGTGAATGTTGTTACAGTTTTCACTTTTATAATTCCACCCACAAGAGATTAAAAACCTATTTGGGTGGGATGGATAAATCAGAAGGACCCTGTTTTAGTGTCTAATGTACTTCTGAAGCTGTCATTTGAGATTATTGATCTATATTAGGAAAAAATAATTGTGTGATCTGATTTTGATCCGTTTCATGAAGTCTTAGAGCACTGACATTAAAGTTTATAAAATTGTTTAATTTCATTTGGAATTCAGTTCTTGTTGCTGAACATAAAGAAAATTTATGAATTAGAGAAATTATGTTATTTTAATTTTGACCTATTACAACTATATTCATAGCCATTTTAATTTTACCATCTGGCATAGCAAGTATGAATAAACCATTTTAAATTTCCATTCAATAATAATTACATAACCAATAAATTATTTTTGATCTCACCTCCTTTTTTTTTTGAAATGTAATAAAAATGAAAAGATGGATTTTCATATTCGTTAGACAAGAGACCAATCTATGGGTAGAGGCCGTGGAAGAGGAAGAGGTTTTGATGGACCTGGTCATCCAGAATTTGGTCCACCTGGTGGTCCTGGGCGAGGAAGAGGTGGAGCAGGTGGTGCAGCAGGAGCAGGTGGTGAAGATATGCAAGAGGTTCATTTTCCTGTTCCATCTAATAAGTGTGGTCTGGTCATTGGTAAAGGTATGCATCTACTTTAACAAAAGTTTATGTAACTTTTTCTGCCTCTCTGATATTTAAATTGCATTAAAAATATTAATGTTTGCATGTAAAAAAGTATTAAAGTGAAGTAATTTGCAGAATTTATTAAATAAAAGGCATGTGCTGCTGAAATTTTTTTTTTCATTTTTTTTTTAAAATCTATTTATAATGTATTCATATTATATATGAATTCCACTTTATAATATCCACTGGATTTTATATGTACATGCAGTTGACATTTGAGTTTAATTAACATTTTTTATATTCAGTTTCTCTTCCATTGCATATAGAAATCAGTTAATCATGCTCAACTGTAATTCAGAGAAGGAAAAAAAAAATGTAGATGAGGGAAGTATGAAGAATCTCCAGCAAGCGAATTGTCAGTAGCATTTGTTGTTTTGCAATTGTAACAGATCTGTGTCCTGGTGAAATGGCTGCGAGAAGGGAACTGACAGAGTATGAAAGAGGCATTGTATTGTTGTTGACAAATTGGGCCATCCCAGGCTAACAATCATCAATTCCATATTGCTTATTTTTCCTCAGAGATTTAAAATTAATTATTTCCATTTATGTGATACCCTGAGATTAGTTCTCTACACACATTCCTGAATGCTAACAGTGTTAAGTTCCTTTCTAATATCCTCATTTTTAATATAATTATGCTATTGGTGTCATCTGTCCACTCTCTTACCTCCCTACTGGCCAATGTGGATGAAATAGTGACACCAAATTGCACTTTTTATTCATGTTATTCAATGGGTTTTAGAGCTTCGTATCCAGATTTATCTCAGCATCTATTGACGTTGTGGCCGGTTTGGGGGGGGGGGGGGGTAAATACTGTAGCCATGTAGTTTTATCAATTGCATGAATTCTTACATTCTATCTTGGTTCAAATTATTTAAAATTTCATAAGTATTTGGATTAAAATTTATGAAGTTTGTTTTTTAAATTATAAAGAAATTATTCAATTATTCTAGCTTTCTCTGTCTTTTCCTCACTCATCTTTCAGCTTTGGCTTTTTATTATATTGTGATATCTTTAATTGATACCTATTATCTTATGTAATCCTAGAAATAATCTCATCCCAATGTCTAGGTCTTTTCTTTTTGCCCAAGCTTACCTGATGCTGTATATTTTAATATACTACCAATGTTGAACCATTCTTATCCAGTTGATTGATGGATTTGTATATCTTCTATTAATTTTTTTAAACTTTTTCTTGAAGACACCATTTATACTGGGATCTTTTGAGAAATTGAAACATTCTTCTTTCTACTTTGGAGGAAATCAAATTGGTGAGACTAATAGAAAGTAGTCATTCCAATTCAAAACTTTTAAAATACATTGTCACGAACAAATTTTTTTTCTTAATTTCTTACGTATTATTATATTGCCTATTGTTGATCTGTGTCCTCTTCCCATTTAATTATACTTACAACAATCTTTATTTGGAAAGAATGTGTTTGTAACTTTATTATAAATACATAGTGTCCTGATTTATATTCTACTTGAATTCCAATAATTATAATTAACTACTCTATTTTCTAGTGTTCTATGTGTCATAAATGCTAATACTGTCTTTCTTCTCTCATTCCTACTTCTACCACTGTAGAATTGTATTTAATTTTTAATTGTTTTTGAGCTCCTGAACTTTCCTTAATTTCAGATATTATTGCGGTTTTTATTCGTAATTATTCAGCAGTGTAAAATTCCTAAGAGTTTTAATAGTTAATTTTTCTTAAACGTACCAGGTTTAGTCTGTATAGTAGGTCATCTAACCCTTAACCCATCTACAATAATAAAGATAGAGTAGCTTATACATTCTACCATCATCATCATCAAATTCCTGCCATGTACCCTCAAGGGGAGTACAGGATATGATAGTACTACATGAAAAATTTACATCATTACTAACTTCCTATCTACAATTTTCCTCCAAATCAGTCCATTACTTGTCAAGACTCCAACATTATCAGATCTTATATTTCTGTCATCTAAGGCACATTGTACCATATCAATCCACCTATACCTTGGTCTTCCTCTGTGTCATTTTCCTGTCAACCTGCTAGAGAACACTTGTTTTGCTAATCTTTCTTCACCCATTCTGTTTAACTGACCATACCACCTGAGATTAGCTCTGCTAATGCATTCCTGGATGCTGACAATGTCAAGTTCTTTCCTAATATCCTCGTTTTTAATATGATATTGCCATTGATGCCATCTGTTCACGCCTCTAATCTTTTTCATGACTTTCATATCTGTGGTCTCTAGTCTTTGGTCAAGTGTTTTTACTTCTGACCCAGCTCTCAGGTCCATAAGTTAAAACTGGTTTGAACACTGTATTGTATACAGCTAATTTAGTGTTTCGACTAATTTCTCTCTTTTTCCATATTAATTTATTCAATTGACATCCTACCATACCAGCTTCGTTGATTCTGTTGTCTATTTCTTTTAATTTACCATCTTCACTAAAAATCGTGCCTAAGTAGCTGAAATGTTTTACAGCTACTTAGTCTAACCCTTAGTGAATGGAGAACCTACGAAACAGGTTCTCCATTCACAGCACAATTGACAGTTTCAGTGATTCTGTCTATTTTCATTGTCTTTGTTATTGCTGACCTTCATACCCTATCTATTACAACAGTTATTCAATTTAGTCAGTGAATCTTGTAGACTTGTAGCAGATTTATTTAGAAGTATAACATCGTCAGCATAAAGCAAAGAGCTGACATCTCCAATTTTGATACCATGTTTAATACCACTTTCCTTCATAATGTGATCCATATAGATAATGAATAACAGAGAGGATAATGTACATCCTTGTCTCACACCAGATATAACATTAAACCATCTTCCTATACTTCCTTCAGTTCTAACTGCTGACTTACAACTCAAATAAAGACTAAGTATTGCTTGAAATAATGCCCTGTTGACATCATATAACTGTAGCGTATTGAATAGCTTCTCTCTTGGCACCTTGTCATATGCCTTTTCCAAATTGACAAAACTTAAATACAGATCTTTGTTATATTCCCGGGCTGCTTAATGGTCAAAGCTGTATAACTTTGAGGAGACCTCCACATAGCCTTTAAAGGAATGTGGAGAACCGACCAGGGCTCATGACCTAATGTCCAATCCTCACCTTCTCGTTGTGCACCCTATTGGGTATCTATCTGGATACTGAACGAACAAGGATGGGCTGGCAATTTGGGATTTAGCTGCCCAAATTGTATTCTTATTGGTTAAACTCAAATAAAAATGATGGTACAACATGACAAATTTTAATGTCAGCTAGGGCGTCAACCGATTAAACAAGGCCCCACGTTTTTTTCCAGTGAACCAGGGTGAACAGCGAAAAGTCAGCTACTGGAAGAAATATGAAAACACACCCCAACTCAACATCACCAGAATTAAAGATGGGTACTATCAACATAAGAAGCCTGAATGGCGAAGAAATGGAGCTAGCTGAGGAATTAGATAAGTACCAGATCGACATAATAAGGGTGACTGAAACAAAAAAGACAAAAACTGGCGAGATCATTCTGAGCAATAAATACAAAATGTTATATTCTGGCAATGACAATCGAGGAAAAGAAGGAGTAGCCATAGTATTCAACACAAAATATGAGGCTAATTTTTCTTGAATGGCAGGCAGTCTCAAGAAGAGTAATGTGGGCAAATATGAGAATGGGGAATTGGACAATGAGACTTATTTGTGCTTATGGTCCCACAGAAGGTTCTACTAAGGTAGAAGTGGAGTAGCCATAGCATTCAACACAAAATACGAGGCTGATCTTCTTGAATGCAGGCAACCTCAAGTAGAATAATGTGGGCAAATATGAGAATGAGAAACTGGACAATGAGACTTATTTGTGCCTATTGTCCTACAGAAGGTTCTACTAAGGTTGAAGTAGAGGAATTTTTTGAGGCTTTAGAATGAAACAGTGAAAAAGGAAAAGTTGGTCCTTGTTGGGGATCTAAATAGCAGAGTAGGAAGTGATTGTCAGACATGCAAAAATATTTTGGGAACATTTGGAGAAAAGAGCAAAGCTAATAATAATGGCAAATATCTCTTGAATTTCTGCTCAGGACATGGACTGGTTATTACTAACACCATGTTCCAACATAAAAATGTGCACAAATTCACATGGAAAGAAGAGGCAAGGAATAAGAAAAGTCTCATTGACTATGTTATTGTTGATAGTGATGTTTTCTCCCTGGTGCAGGACACCAGAGTGTACAGAGGATTTGAAATTGGAAGTGATCACTATTTACTCTTGAGCAGGATGAGATTGAATTTCATATTGAAAAGAATAATATGTAAGAAAGTTTTAAAGAGAATAAAAGATGAGCAGCTCTCAGATGTGAACTATAGATTAAAATACACAAAGATTATTGAAGAAAAAATGAAAGAGTTTGAGAACAGAAATCAAACCTTGGAGATTCAGTGGCAAACTCTGAAGAAAACCCTGATTGATTCAGCTAGAGAGGCATGTGGTGAAGATGTCTGCAAGGATAGAAAAATTAGAACTCCATGGTGGACACAGGAAGTTAAAGAGGCAGTGAAGGAAAAGAAGAGAACATCAAAAGTTCCTGGCAAATAAGTCAGCTTGTGCTCTTAGAGAATACAGAGACAAATGCAAGAATGCTAAACACTGTGTAAAACTAGCTAATCAAAAGTCATGGGAGGACTTTGGCAAGAATATAGAAAATAAATATCAAGAAGGTGGCAAAATATTCTGGAGGTTGTTGAAGAAGCTTAGGAATGGAGGAAAGTGTGCCGTAAAAGGAAATGATAAAGGTGGCATGAAAACGGAAGAAAAAGATATCCTTGAAGTATGGAGTAATTACTTGAAATACTGCTAAATGAAACAACCAGTGATCACAGCAAAGTGAGTAAAAAACACTGACCAGACATGTAGTCAGGAATACATATCCATACTTGAAGTAGAAAAAGCCATCAAAGGCTTAAAATGTGGAAAGGCAGCAGGAGTAGAGGATATTCGACCAGAAATGCTGAAGTATGGTGGTATAAAAGTCTAACAGTGGTTGCACTGCATAGTTCAGAAGGCCTGGACAGAGGGACGAATTCCCGATGAATGGAGTAGAGCTCTCATAGCATCCTGTTAGATCCTGAATGCAGAGCTTTACAAGTAAATTCTTTATTCAGGATTTAACATAACAAACTACTACTTATTAAGGAGATATCTGCACATCGGCTAATAATTATAAAGTGTTGTTTTATGTCTTGTAATAATGTATAGTCCATGTGTGCAATATATAGAGTTATTGCTAGGTTATTTGTTATTCCCAAGTAAGCTGTCTAGTACTTTGCGAAATTCTGAGAAAAATTTATAATAGTAATCCGGAATAATCGTGTATGATCGGTACGAGTCGAGCGTAGCGATGGAGGCTATACCTACGCGGAAATATGACGTCAGAGCGCCTACCTAGAATTATGTAACCGGACAGGTTAGCGAGAGTGTAGGATCACCCAAGGGGCATGAACGATGGGGTTCGTGGGTGAAAACCGCATTGAATAGAGGGCGCCTGAATAGGGCGAATAAAGGACAATGCACGCCGTTTTACGGGGCTTTTTGCCCTTTTGATCTTCGAGTGCCAGATTCGAGTTTTAGGCGGAGTTGGTCGGAGGATTCGTGAGAGAGCGGCGAGTTGACTACGGCAATGACGGAATGCAGGTTCTTTTCTTGAGAATGCTTGAAGATTTTCAAGTGGATCTGATTGCGATATGACGGCCTATGTGGAATCGAGCCTTAGCAAAATGTCCCATTGGAGAAAGTTTCCTGCGGAGCGGTAGACAGCACGCAGCAGTCGGAAACGATTAGAAGAAAAAGCGTAGTACATCGCCAGGTGCAAAGACAGCTGAAGAATATGCAGTACGATAATCCAGACCTACATGAGATGGCGGCATGAAATCTGAAAGGATCCGGTAATGTAAGAGTTTTCGTTCTATGTTAAAATTTGTTTAGAAGAAAAGTAAATTTGTGTGTGTTGTAACTAAAGGACACTAGTAGAGAAATTTTAGTGAGAATTTGACTGAATTAATTAAGCCCTTGTGGAGCAAAGAAGAGTTGTTAAATAGGCAGTGATTTGTGAATGGCTAGACTTGCTTAAATGAAATTTAGAATTAAGGTAATCATTGATAGAGTATTAATGAAAGTGTTCAATAAGTATTCTGTGAGTAACTTGTGAAAGGAATTATATAGTAGTAGTATTTTGCTTGAGCCTAATCTTGTCCTTTCATAATTGAAGGATTTAACTTGCTCTGATTCATTGTGATTTAGTATAACCCTTAACTTAGAGTGAATTTTGATCCATTGATTATTTAAACTTAAATAACTGTAAAATGTTATATGTTTTTCCAATAAACATGCTTTGTACCTTATACCTGAGTTATGCCTGATTACAAATTCAAACCACCACTTATGAAATTGAGCCTTTTTGGCGGGAAGGAATTTAGATATAATTGTTTAAGTGAGATTCGGTCCACGACTGCTAACTGAATCCGCACAGCGCTAGCGTGAGATAAATTATCGTGTGTATCCTTTAAAATTTTGAATTATTTCCCTGAACAAGAGTCTCTTCTGTTATAGGATATTGGCTGGCGCAGCGAAATATAAATTTTGCCAATATCCGAAGAGGAAATAAATCTGAATTAGTATTTTAGGAGCACGACAATAGATTAAAAGGAGAGTTATTATACAGGTAGAATCAGATATAATATAGAGAGATAGCGACATAACAATGGCGCAGCCGGTAGGATTTTATTAGTAGAATTACAATATTCCAATAGAAATTACGAATATAACACCCATATATAAAAAGGGAAATAAAACTGAATGTGAGGATTACTGAGGTATTTCCCTACTAAGTGTTTCTGGCAAGATCTATGCAAGTATACTTGGGAAACGATTGAGAAGGATTGTGGAAGAAAAGCTGGGTGAAGAACAAGTTGGATTCAGGCAAAATAGAGGCTGTCGGGATCAGATCTTCACTTTACGACAAATAGTGGAGAAATCATGGGAATATAACATCAACATCATATTTCTGCCATGTACCCTCAAGGGGATGTACAGGATATGATAGTACTACATGAAAAAAATTACATCATTACTAACTTCCTATCTACAATATTCCCCCAAATCAGTCTGTTACTTGTCAAGACTCCAACATTATCAGATCTTATATTTCTAACGCGCTTCGTACCGTATCAATCCACCTATATCTTGGTCTTCCTCTGGGTCGTTTTGCTGCCAGCCTGACAGAGAACACTTGCTTTGCTAATCTATCTTCACCCATTCTGTTTAAGTGACCATACCACCTGAGATTAGTTCTGCTAACGCATTCCTGGATGCTGACAATGTCAAGTTCTTTCCTAATATCCTCGTTTTTAATATTATATTGCCATTGATAGCATCTGTTCATGCCTCTAATCCTTCTCATGACTCTCATATCTACGGTCTCTAGTCTTTGGTCAAGTGTTTTACTTCTGACCCAGTTCTCAGATCCATAAGTTAAAAATGGTTTGATCGCTGTCTTGTATACACTAATTTAGTGTTCCGACTAATTTCTCTCTTATTCCATATGAATTTATTCAACTGACTTCCTACTATACCAGCTTTACTGATTCTGTTATCTATTTCTATATTGAATTTACCATCTTCACTAAATATCATGCCTAAGTAGCTGAAATGTTTTCTTGTTCCACAGGTTCTCCATACACAACACAGTTGACATTTTCTGTGATTCTACCTATTTTCATTGTCTTTGTCTTTTTATTGCTGACCTTCATACCCTATCTATTACAACAGTTATTCAATTTAGTCAGAGAATCTTGCAGACTTGTAGTGGATTTATTTAGAAGTATAACATCATCCGCATAAAGCAAAGAGCTGACATCTCCAATTTTGATACCATGTTTAATACCACTTTCCTTCATAATGTGATCCATATAGATAATGAATAACAGAGAGGATAATGTACATCCTTGTCTCACACCAGATTTAACATTAAACCATCTTCCTGCACTTCCTTTAATTCTAACTGCAACTCAAATAAAGACTAAGTATTGCTTGATAAGTATTGCATGATTTTCTATGTTCTTGCCAAAGTCCTCCCATGACTTTTGTTTAGCTAGTTTTACACAGTATTTAGCTTTCTTGCATTTGTCTCTGTATTCTCTAAGAGCACAAGCTGACTTATTTGACAGGAACTTTTGATATGCTTTCTTCTTTTACTTCACTGCCTCTTTGACTTCCTGTGTCCACCAGGGAGTTCTGATTTTTTTATCCTTGCAGACAACCTCACCACATGCGTCTCTAGCTGAATCAATCAGGGTTTTCTTCAAGGCTTGCCACTGAATCTCCTAGGTTTGGTTCCTGTTCTCAAACTCTTTCATTTTTTTCTTGAATAATCTTTGTGTATTTTAGTCTACAGTTCACATCTGAGAGCTGCTCAACTTTTATTCGCTTTAAAACTTTCTTACATGTTATTCTTTTCAATATGAAATTCAATTTTATCTTACTCAAGACTAAATAGTGATCACTTCCAATTTCAAATCCTCTGTAAACTCTGGTGTCCTGCACCGTGGAGAAAACATCACTATCAACAATAACATAATCAATGAAACTTTTCTTATTCCTTGCCTCTTCTCTCCATGTGAATTTGTGCACATTTTTGTTGGAACATGGTGTTAGTAATAACCACTCCATGTCCTGAGCAGAAATCAGACAGATATTTGCCATTATTATTAGCTTTGCTCTTTTCTCCAAATTTTCCCAAAATATTTTTATATGTGTGACAATCACTTCCTACTCTGCTATTTAGATCCCCAACAAGGACCAACTTTTCCTTTTTCATTGTGTCAGTTGCTTTTTCTAAAGCCTCAAAAAATTCCTCCACTTCTACTTTAGTAGAACCTTCTGTGGGACCATAGGCACAAATAAGTCTCATTGTCCAGTTCCCCATTCTTATATTTGTCCACATTACTCTACTTGAGGTTGCCTGCCATTCAAGAAGATTAGCCTTGTATTTTGTGTTGAATACCATGGCTACTCCTTCTTTTCCTTGATTGTCATTGCCTGAATATGACATTTTGTATTTATTGCTCTGAAAGATCTCACCAGTTTTTAACCTTTTTTTTTTGTTTGTTTCAGTCACCCCTATTATGTCGATCTGGTACTTATCTAATTCCTCAGCCAGCTCCATTTCTTTGCCATTCAGGCTTCTTATGTTGATAGTACCGATCTTGGTGATGTTGAGTTGGGGGGTGTTTTCATATTTGTTCCAGTAGCTGACTTTTCGTTGTTCGCCCTGGTTCCCTGGAAAAAACAATGTGGGGGTCTTGTTTAATTGGGAGAAGCCCCAGCCGACATGAAATTTTGTCATTTTTTACCATCATTTTTATTTTAGTTTAACCAATAATAATACAATTTGGGCGGCTAAATCCCAAATTGTCAGCCCATCCTCGTTCGTTCAGTATCCAAGTAGATACCCAATAGGGTGCACCACGAGAAGGTGAGGATTGGACATTAGGTCAGAAGCCCTGGTCGGTTCTCTGCATTCCTTTAAAGGCTATGTGGAAGTCTCCTCTCAGTTATACAGCTTTGACCCTTAAACATCTTATACATTCTATGGTTGTACAAACCACACATTTGTTTGTATTCACATAAAAGAATAATTTGTTTTATTCATTGTTGCTTTAGAGTTGATCTCAATAATTAGAGGAAGAGATCCTAGTAGCCTATATAGAATGTTGAGAACCAAAGGCAATTGCGATCCGTTGTCCAGCCTCACCTTCTTGCATTACATTGCTAGGTATACATTTAAATAAGAATGACCAATGGTGGGTTTAATACTTCAGTTCAGGAACCCTAGTCAGATTTTTAGATGCTTCAAAGGCTACACAGAAGTGTCCTAGTTGTCTACATGCAATCTCAGATGATTCCTTAATCATGTAATAGTATAATATTATCCTGAGTACTTCTTGAGGATACATATAAGGAATTTGAGGATGAGTATATAACACTGTGAAATTAAATAATTTAATGCCATTTAAGATCAGAATTTTCCTGTACCTTCAGTGGATAACTCATCATCATGTATGTTCAGCTATCCTATGTTTATTCTGTATTGTTCCCCTGTTCCCTTCAAATTGGCTATAATAAGAATTGATTGTATGTTTTACAACTAAGTATTACAAGGTGAGTATTAGAGCTTGCTATAGCAAAACACTGCTGTAACAAAAGATTAACTTGCTATAACAAACTACTGTTAAGCCCCCCCCCCCCCCACACACACACAAAACCAAATAGGCAGTGGTATGTTATGCTAAAAAAATCAGTATAATAAACTATTCATGTAGTTCTAATTTGTTTGAGTGTCAGCTGTTTATTTTTAATAATAAATCTGTCATTTACTTCCCTTCAACAAATGGACAACACTTGCACTGAACATTTACCTAATTATTGTGCAGTGTTCCATTGTTTCAAATTCTGCATCTTTGTATCAGTAATGGTGAAATACGTCCTTCATTTTGAAATATTTAATGTTTTAAGTTTATCAAACAGAATACTTGTACCAAGCCTGAACTCACAAGTATATTAACCTGGCACTGGTGAGGTGGAAAAATGTAACAAAAGTAGAAAGGTGGGGTCCCACAGACCCGCCCAAATAATGTAGTGTATTATAGAAATCCATATCTTTTTTAATCAATATTAGATTACGTATTATTTAGCCATGCAGAGGTCGTGGTAGAAAAAATTGCAGCGGAGGTTGCGTGTATCTGAGAGATAAATTCATTACTAGTATGTGATAAAACTTTAAAAAAAAAAAAAAAAACACTGCAAATATAATACATGATGATTTATTTATTTTCAATTACAATCTAGAAATTATTGAAGAAAGAAAAAAACCCAACTAAACCAATACTATACTGACATCGGTGTTCTGGTATCTCTCAGATACAATTTACTATCAAATATCACTTTCACATTCGACTCTATTATTCTCATTGTCGGAATCGAGTAACAAAATCACTGAATCTCTTCAACATCTAATGGATTATCAAATTGATGTATTTTCCCAGCCATTTTCAACGGTAAATAAAAACAAACAAACAACTAAATCAATACTATACTGACTGACATCAGAGGTTGCGGTATCTCTCAGATACAATTTACTATAAAATATCACACACCTTTGCATAACAACCTAACCGCATAAACAGTGTGGAATGTCACTCGTAATATATGCATGCCAGCTAGTCATGACCTCCAAGCTATACACTGGATATGTGTAAGAATACTTGTATTAAATAATTTGTTTGTATCTGTCAGATGAGCTGTGACCTCTGCAGGGTTAAGTGTCCTGTAATTTTACAGAATAAAAAGCAGATCCACAAAATTAAAACTTTGTGGATCTGCTTACCCAAAAATATTTAACTAATTAAACATCTTTTCAACAAAAATATACGCTTATATAATTGTTAATATTATGTTCCTTTTGTAAATCAATACCAAAGTGCCTAAAAAAACAAAGTATCTTTTAGGCACTTTGGTATTGATTTACAAAAGGAGCATATACATTATAAGAAGCTAATAGAATAATAAACATTTAGTCTTGAGATTCCAATGATATCACTAACTAAAAATTTTCATTTTCTGTAATTGCACAGTCAGGGCACCTTGGAATTATGTGATCGAGACACATTTTGCTTGCTAAACTTAAAATTGCTTGCGCACAAGAGCCTGTTGTCTATGGTGTCAAGTAGCTGGTTAGAGAGGAAGCTATACTGAGGCATGACTCACTGCCATGCGTTGTTAAAAAGTTAGTCAATTTAAAATTTTTGGGGTCCGTGACATCCCACCTTACTAATGCAGGGTTAAGAAATGCGAGTAAGTGTGAATATCAAATGTTTGAATGTGACCAAATTGCAATCAGCGATGTGAATTAGAACTGGAATGCTTATTTGTGTGTGTAGTTCCACAGAAGATTTGAGTAGGGAATAAGCAGACACATTTTTTTTTTTTTTTTTTGCATCATTCATATGGGAACCTGATATTCAGGAAAAGCTGGGTTTTGTTAGAAGATCCCAATTTAGCAGGAAAGAAATCCCCAACATACAGAAATGGTTCAGGAAAATTCGGAGAATGATGATAGCAGATGTCTTCTAAATTTCTACTCAGACATTGACTACAGTTGCTGCTAACACCATGTTCCAGCATGAAAATATGCGAAATTTACATGGAAGGAAAACACACATACAAAACAAGAAAAGGTGTATTGATGAAGATATTATTAATAATGATCTCTTCAAATTGATCCATGATACAACAATACAGGAGATGACCACCATCACATAATGTTTAGCAGAATAAAAAGTATTAAACAAAATATGTACTATAGCTTTGAAAGATGTTGAAAGTTTATTTTTCACTTGGTTAGAGTATAATAAAATTAGTTTAATCCTTTTTCCAAGTGTGAGTAAACAAAGTTTGCGCCTGAAAGTATCTTCAGGACTGGGATAAGGTGGTACAACACCAGGGCAACTCATTGCAAAGGTGGAGCAAGCTACCAACACGCCTATCTCAGTATCTCCTATAATGCAAAACACATTTCCTTGCCGATATGTCTAATGTTATGCATTAAGGGAAGGGCCACTACCCAGACTAGTTTCGACCTTTATCCCTTAATACATAACATTAGACATATCTGCAAGGAAATGTGTTTTGCATTATAGGAGATACTGAGATAGGAGTGTTGGTAGCTTGCTCCACCTTTGCAACAAGTTGCCCTGGTGTTGTCCCACCTTACCCCAGTCCTGAAGATACTTTCAGGCGCAAACTTTGTTTGCTCACACTTGGAAAAAGGATTAAACTAATTTTATTATATAGCTTTGAAAAGAATCAAACTACTCTGAAGATATCTACTCAAGTTGGATTCATTTCATCTACAGCCATTAATTGCACTCCTCTACTCTACTTGTTTTTCCTCTCTTAATAAACTGAACCCATTATATTCTATTTCTGTAACAGTATTCTCTTCTATCAGCCATGTTTAGCTAGTGCTTATAAATTTTTGTGTCTACCATTGTTAAGAACTCAGCTGTATTCTTAATGCTTCTGGCATTATTGTATACATATGGCATCTGACTACTGGGTTAATGAGTTATATATTGAGCTGAATTCTTTCCACAGTTTACACCTTTCTTTCTTGACAAAAAAGAAGGAATTGTTATATATTTCATGAGGCCGTTACTAACAATCTCTCTCTCTCTCTCGCTTTCTCTCTCTCACACACTTACTCGCTCACAAGTTCTACCATTTCATGCATTCATCCATGCTTTATTCTGCCTTCCCTGCTAGTTTCTTGGCAATTTTGCCTGTTCATGGCATTGTCAGGTTGTCCATTTTGCAATTGCCTGCATGTCCAGTATGCCTCTGTCCTTTCCTGATCCTTCTTTTACCTTCCCTGCTATCTGCCAAGTAGTCTGTTTAAGTGTTATGTAGTATTGCACACTTGCTGAAACCTCTAAATTTCTCATGTGCCAGTTTTGTTTCCCCCCCCCCCCCCTTACAGTGCTATCAACACCTTGTTTCTGATACCCACCCCCATTCTTGTCCACATTCCACTGAGCATGTATTGCACCATTATTTGCTCCCTCATTTGAATTTCCACTTACATTTAGCATTTTACATTCCTCTATCACCTTAATTATCATACATTTCTGGAAAATTCAAGCACTATTACCTTCTCCACAATTCACATTTAAGTACACATACATTCCACATGCCCACTGCATCAAATGATCATACTAAAAGCTCTCCATCGTCATTGTGAAACCCCCCCCTCTCTCTCTCTCTCTATTAGTACATATAAATAACTATATTGACAATGAATTAGTAATTTTGAGCATATTTCATGTAGAAATTAGTAGTCAGATTAATAAGACACTCATTGATGAAACTTGAAACAAACCAGCAAAAACTAGCATAACTTGTTGCAAAGAATACCATCATCATCATATTTATTATATGCTACCCATTAAATGTTTATTAAATATTTAAATCTAAACTAAATCTGAGTTTGTCATTTTCTCAGTACTTCACTATCTAATGGTTCATTCTTCTTGTCTGTTTACCAGGCATCAAATAACAGTTTTCATCTAACTTTTCCTATCAGATTCAGTTAATGACTATACTGGCTTAGATTAATTCTATCCTTACATTCTTGAATGCCGAATAGTGTCATTTATAAAACTGCCTTCAGATATTACTAGTTTGGTGTTTTAATTTCTTTCTTCCATATTCAGTTGGGTCTCCATCAGCTTTATTCTGTCAACTATTAAATTTGCTGTTTTGCTAAAAATTGTATCCAAATAGTTGTAACTTATTTTCTTACACATTGATGTTGCTGTTGTTTGTTCTTTCAATATCAAATTTTAACACCAGTTATTCAGTTTAGTTAATGAAACGTCATCTGCATAAAGTAAAGTAAAGAGCTGACTTGAATATCTCCAGTTTGGATGTTCTGGTTTAATACTGCTTTACTTGATATTGTGATTGCAAAGATGATGTATAACAGCAGAAAGAATGCGTATCTCAATTTACATCAGATCTTTTCTTGTTTATCCTATAAATCACCCAGTTGGCAAGTGGATGGTCTATCTACTCTCCAACCAACATATTGTGGGTTTGAATCCTACTATAGGCATAGATGTTTGTGATTGTTTTTCGGTGAGGGATGAACTTCATTGCCTGGTGGAGACCGTTACACCACTTACTGAAGTTCTGAAGTGGCTTGAAAAAGTTCCATGTTGTCTCTATAGCAGGATTTCTGGATTATGTAAAACACATAGTATATAAAGGAAATAATATGGTAAAACACATATGGACTATGTAAAAAATAGGAAAAAAAAAATTCTTAGCCCACCCACTGTACGAATACAAAAACCTTTTGTGGGCAGAAGCCACATAATAATAATCTTCTCATTTACAACTTAAGTATAAAGCTCCTTGCATGCACCCGTGTGTGCATATGCATGAATGCATGTGTGAATAAATATTCATTTAGAATACTTGTATCTACACCATAAACTTATTTTATTTTTTTTTTTTAAGGTGGTGAAACAATTAAAGGCATCAATCAACAATCTGGAGCCCATGTGGAATTGTCTAGAGGTCCACCTCCAAATCCTCACGAAAAAATGTTTATTATTAGGGGCAATCCACAGCAAATTGAACATGCACAGCAGCTGATTGGCGAGAGAGTTGGAATGGTGAGTTTTAATATTTTTTATGCTAAATTAGGTACCAACTTTCATGAATAAGCAAAGTAAATAGAGAATTTTAAAGGTAAAGAGGAATTTTAAAGATACATATAACTGCTATAGCTGGGTATTATTTTACTTTTATTTTCATCATTGGTGTGTGTGTGTTTTCATTAATTCTCTTCATTTGATAAATTTTTTCTTTTGATCTCTTCTAAGCTGTAGCATATGATTTTTAGCACACTGTGGGAGAATTCTCACTTATTTATTAAAGGCCTGAAGTGTTTCGAAAAAGTTATGTTTGGTCTCTAGATGACCCAGATAATTTAACCCTTACTCCATATGTGATGCTTAATACATGTTAGAATTACAACCTTTAGTGGACCGTATTCATATTACAAAAATTAAATAAATAAATTAACAAATTAGTGTTATTTTGTGTGTATGATTAATTAAATTTTCTTTGATACCTTAATATACTTTGTGAAGTTATTCATCTGCAGAATATACAAGTGGTTCCCAGGATATGGATGGCCTGACTCATGCCGTCCCGTACTTACGAATGGGCTCCCAAGGCTCTCCTCATAAGGATAATTAATAAGTAAATAATTAAATTAATAATTCGGGAACTAGTTTCTTTCGCACAAACCTGCACTTTGCTGCATTGATAAAGCAGCTCTTCCTATTATTTGGAAGTCAAATTTAAGGGCCTGGGTCATGCTTGCCATGTTACAAGATTAGTTCTTGAACTGTTTTATTCCTACTGTGGAATGTCATGGTTCGTAAAAAAATTCCTTTTAAACTTCTGCTTGTGCTGGACAATGCTTCTGGACATCCAACATCCTTAGATGACTTTCACCCTAATGCAATGATGTAGTGTTGGGTGGTTTTACCACCCAACATGACATCATTACTACAGCCAATCGACCAGGGAGTCATTTCTGCATTTAAGGCTTATTACTTACAGCGTGCATTACCACAAGCAGTCAGGGCTATGGAAGATGATGTGATGACCTTGAGAGAGTTCTGAAAGAATTATCCATGATGCCATCAAAAACATTGCTGATTCTTGGGAGAAGTGAAGCAGTCAACAATTAAAGGGATGTGGAACAAACTGTGTCCTCAATTCTGTGAGGATTTTCGTGGCTTCACAGAAGACATTGCCGCAGCCAGAAAAGCTGCTGATAGTGGCTATGTACTGCAATTGGACATCAATGAAAATGATGTCATTGACTTACTAGAGTCCCATTCACAAGAATTAACCAATGAAGACCTTATGGAGATAGAGAAGCAGCTGACAGAAACACTCGAACACAAAAAATCAGAAAATACAGAGCCAAGAAAGTTTACGACAAAAGAATTAGCTGAATCCTTTTGTCTCATTGAAGCAGGATTTGCTAAGCTTGAGGAGCAAGATCCTAACATTGAACGGTTTACAAAAGCTTACCGTGCAATTAGTGAGAACATCAGCTGGTACAAGGCCATTTATGATGGGAAAAAAAAAAAAAGACTGTGCAAACAACTAGATATCTTTTTCAAGAAACTAAAAAATACCCTGTTTGGTTTCTAGAGCAGCAAAAATGGATTCTCATTATCTAACTTGAGCCCAACCCAGATAGGTTTATAATCTTTTGTGAGCAGAATTTGCATGAGAGGAGGAAATATATATATATTATATCACTTTTTTTGCTCATGATATTGATTTCAGGATTTTATCTTTATGAATAGTCATCTATTTGGAGTCTTTAATATTATTCTTTTTATCCCTTGAAGTAACTGTTACTAGTTACTACACCTGGATAATTTATTGGATAATTTATGTAGCTGCTAGACTTTACTGGGAGTTATCATCATTCAGTAATAATTATCTTATTCATTGGAAAGATTTGTGTTTGAATCCTGCCTAGCACACAAAGAACTGTTATTGGCTTTTGACTGAAGGTGATGTTAGCTAGTCTGATTGGAAAATGGCAAGATTATTTACTCTTAGAAACTTCAATTTTTCCATTTTATTAAGCAAAGCAGATTGTTTAGGTAGGATTAACTACCATATCATAGCATTAATTAGGTCCATAAGTCCGCTCATCCAAGCTACTACACATAACACATTGGAGTGGGGAAATAGTTTTAGATATTTTACATATCGTACAACAGCTGTTGGTTGTGTTGTTATTCAATAACAAAAAAAATGTTGGTACTATTTCTTACTTGACAAAAAGTAGATTATTTTATCTTTTTCATCTTATTTTGCTCATGCGAAAGCTCATGATCATCAAATTCCTGGCCCTCTAGATCTATTTCCTGCCAACCTGGCAAAGAGCACTTGTTTTGCTAATCTTTCCTCTCTCATTCTCTTTAAGGCATCATACCACCTTAGATTAGCTCTTCTCATCTGTGCATAACACTAATATTCTTGAATGGTAACATTGGCAAGTTCCTTCCTGATATCCTTATGTTTAATATGATATTGCCATTGATGCCATTTGTTTACTCTCCTATTCGTTATCAGAACTCTTATATCTGTAGTCTCTATTCTTTGATCAAATGTTTTATTTCTAATCTATCTCTCAGATCCATAAGTTAAAATTGCTTTGAACACTATCTTATATACAACCAATTTAGTGTTTTGACAAATTTCTTTCTTATTCGATATAAATTTATTTAGTTGACTTCCTATGATTCCAGCAGTCCTAATTCTGTTGTGTATTTCTGTATTTAATTTTCCATCTTCACTAAAAATTGTGCTTTAATAGCCAAAAGGTTTTACTTCTGTAGGTTCACCATTCAAGATACAGTTGATGTTTTCAGTATTTCTGCCTACTTTCATTGTCTTTACGTTTTTATTGCTGAATCTCATACCAAATTTATTATGACATTTATTCTAGTCAGGGAATCTTGCAGACTTGCATTGGACTTATTTAGAAGTATAACATCATCTGCATAAAGTAAAGAGCTAAGATAACACCCATAATTTTGATTTAATACTACTTTCCTTCATAATGTGATCTATATAAATCAGGGCTGTCAAATCTTAGGTTATTTGAGGGCCGCATCACAATGCATATCTAAGCAGCAGCGAAACAACCTTGAAAGCTCAATAAACAAACAACACTAATTGCGCACTAATCGTGCGCTAACGTTTCCCGTGAGTGCCCGGAGCATGTGTGTTGAACAAAACAGCGCAAGAACACTTTTTTGACACATCTAATATTTGAAAAACATGTGGATATATAGTAATGTAAAAGGACCAAATAAAATTGCCAACATCGAGATTATTGATTAGTGATAGAATTAAAATATCTAATACACATTCGATTGAAATTGTCTTTTTTTCGCTCGTGATAATCAAAACCCACAGGTGGGCCACACAAAATCACATGGATTGCTCTATTATTAGATCGGGCTACTTACCTACCTATTGAATACAATCCCACTAACTCACAAATTAGAAAACTCGACAGGCACCTTAAGAAGGTCACTTCTTGGCCTGTGGAAGTCACTAACAAATTGAAACCGTTTAACTCCATACCTCCCACGTATGTATGGACTCCCAAAAATACATAAAGAAAATGTGCCATTACGTCCCATAGTGGATAGCATTCATTCCCCCACATACAAATTAGCTAAACATTTGGCCAACGTTCTCACGCACTATACTGGCAACACACCATCACACATAAAAAAAAAACTCAGCCCACCAAAGCCAGCATAGAAAACCTTACACTCCAACATACTGACATAATGGTCAGTTTTGATGTCTCCTCCTTATTCACAAATGTCCCACTCAAAGAAACCTTAGAGCTAATCCAAGCTAAATTTCCTTCCGATATCTCAGCCCTATTTCAGTTCACAATGAACTCAGGCTATTTTGTATTATGCTGCTGAGATAACCAGGTAATCCCAAACTGTGTCAAATTTAAGCACTGTTTCTCTTTGCAAAAGGCTCTTCGTATTTATAACCGTGCCAGTCAAGCTTTGCTCAGGGAACAAATTGCTACGACTCGTTTCCTGAATGATGCTAACTTAGTTATCCAGGCACTCAAAGATGACCTTTCAAGCACCTTAAGCCAAAATTTGGGCTATTTTATATGACATCTTGTGCACTGCTGTGGAGAAAGAATTTAAAAAAGTAAGAGATCGACAAATCAAAAAATTTGAAAATTTAAAAAAGAACTCGAAACCACAACTCCCTACCGAAACGGTAGTCAACCTTTCGTCAGTTAGTGTGAAACCTGAAGCACTCGATGCTCTCTCACATGGCCACAACTTCGGCATTGGCCCAGAAGAATACCTGCTGAAGATATTATGATATGAATTGAACACGGGATACGACACCTTCCTAACCATGCCGCCAACGTTATTAGACTAGATGTGGCTTGTGTTCTGACCAAAGCAAAACCACCAAAAACTAACATGCCCAGTAAGGAAATTAAATCTCTACTAGAATTAAAGAAAAACTAGGAAATAATAATCACCAAAGCGGATAAAGGGGACGCCACAGTATTGCTCAACCTAAAGGATTACACAGGTAACCTGAATGCTCGATTGTTAGATCGGGCTACTTACCTCCCTATCGAGTACAATTCCACCAACTCACAAATTAGAAAACTCCACAGGCTCCTTGAGAAGGTCACTTCTTGCCCTGTAGAAGTCACTAACAAATTAAAACCATTTAACTCTATCTCCCCCCCCCCCCCCTGTATTTATGGACCCCCAAAAATACACAAGGAAAATGTGCCATTACGTCCCATAGTGGATGGCATTGATTCCCTCACATACACACTAGCTAAACATTTCACTAAAGCTGTCACACACTATACTGGCAACACACCTTCACACATAAAAAAACTCAGCCCACTTCAAAGCCAGCATAGAAAACCTTACACTGAAACACACCGACATAATGGTCAGTTTTGATGTCCTACTCAAAGAATCCTTAGAGCTAATCCAAGTAAAATTTCCTCCCGATATCACAGCCCTATTTCAGTTCACAATGAAAATTGTCAAGGAAAATTCTACCAACAAATAGAGGGGACAGCCATGGGTTCTCCACTCTCCCCACCATTTGCCAACTTTTATATGGAGACTTTTGAAGAGAAAGCCTTAAACTCTGCCCTACAAAAACCAACCATATGGCTTTGCTACGTTGGTGATGTGTTTGCTATTTGACCACATGGCTCTGATACACTCCTCTCCTTTTTAACACACTTAAACAACCAACACCCCAGAATCAAATTCACCCTGGAAAAAGAGGAAAAACAACAGCCTCCCTTTCTTAGACACACTAGTCACCCACCAGCCTGATGGAACCTTGGTTTTCTCAGTCTATAGAAAACCCACCCGTACAGGCAGATACATTCACCAACAATCTCTCCCCCCCCCCCCCTCGCAACAATATGGAGTCATTAAGACACTACACAACAGGGCTAAACACTTATCTGTTCAAATGACAATGCCCTAACCACAGAACTAAACCACATCCTCAACACTTCCTCAGCCAATGGCTACCCCCCCCCTCCCACCCCAAAAAAAAAAATCCAGAAAAATATTGAAACCAGTACCCCCCCACCTCACAACAAGGATTACTCTAAATCCATCTCTAAATCCATTCCCTACATCCGAGGCACCTCAGAAAAAATTATGATAATCCTATAAAAACATGACTTGAATGTTATAGACCATATAAAAAATTGGCATCCCTTATCCACTCCACTAAAGACCTACCTGGTGTATACCAGGTCCCTTGCAGCTATAAGCTGTCCTACTTTGGCCAAACAGGCAGGATAGCGAATATCAGAATTTCAGAACACAAGGACTATATCCGGTTTCACCAGTACAGCCACTCTGGTCTTGCAGACCATGCTCTGGATTCACACCACAGAATACGATGGAAGAAAGCCACAGTAATACACCGTAGTAAATTCAAATACGAAAGGCTTTTCATGGAATTGACCTCAGCCCTAAGAAACAATCCAAACCTCAACAAATTTGGTTGCATGAGACTGCCCCAAATTTGGGAAACCTACATCAGAAGACCTTCAGCCCAACGGCCAAGAATACCTACATAGCCTGCTAGGGGGAACCATCAGCACTTTTAGGAGAAACAATAGCTTCCTGCTTCATCCTCATTTACTGTGTGTAGTGCATGCATGCACGTGTCTTTATTTTAAGGTCCTGTGAAGATGGCAACATGACGTTGCCGAAAATATTGGAAATATAGATTAAAGTTGAATTTAATTTATATCCATTGTACGTTGTAATTTCCCTAAGTTATTTAATAAATATGTATAACCAACGACTAAGCCTTTCTACAAGGATTAATCAGTTAGGAGTTATATGGATGAGTAATATCATTAAGCATGAGCTGAAGAAGAAGAAAATGCTGTGGATGGTATACAAAAATAAACTTGACTGACAAACTCATGAACAGTACAAAGCTCATGCAAGAAAGGTGACCAGCATGATAAGTAAGGCAAAATCAGATTACCGGAAGAATCTAGCCGAGCAGGCCAAAGGAAATCCCAAAGAGTTCTTTTGTTATGTGGCTTATTGAAGAACACATTAACTAGTAGTGATAAGGAAGTTGTTATTCTTGTTTATAAGTCCTTGATATATCCACGGCTTGGTTACTTTGCTCTGGTCTGGTTTCTTGGGATAAGGAAGTGGTGGAGAAGATTCAGAGGCAAGCGACCAAGGTTGCGAGTGATCTGTGGAATATTCCCTATGAGGATAGATTGAAGGTTTGTGGATTGCAGAATTAGTTGATAGGAGAAAAGGAGGGAATATGATAGAAACATTAAAGGGTTTTATAGAGGAAATGTTTCTGCACTTGGCTAGAGCATTCAGAACAAGAGGTCATCTCTGGAAGTTGAATAAAGGTGTGGTTAGTAGGAGTGTAAATATTCAATTTTTTGCTTGGAGCATTGTGAATGTGTGGAGTGGGTTGCCACAGTTAGTTGTGATGGCTTTGTCTGTTAATGAATCACAAGCAGAGGTATGGTAGATTGTGAATAATTTGGTTCTCTTGCAATGAGTCTTTGGACTCCATGGAAGTACCTGTACAGTAATATATTTGAGCATTTCTGGTCAAATCTCATCTACTCGCTGCTTTTCCGCACTTCAGCTTTTTGATGGCTTTTTCTGCTTGAAGTATGAATATGCATCCCTGTTCAATGTATTCTACCTCTGTACTGACACTGGTTGTTTCATTTAGCAATCATTGCAGGTAATTACTCCAGACATTATCTTTATCTTCAGTTTTCATGTCACCTTTATCATCCCTGATTCTTTTTACAGTACTTTTTCTCCATTTCTAAGTTTTTTCAGTAGCTTCCAAAATATTTTGCCACCTTCATGATATTTATTTTATGCTTTCTTACCAAGTCTTCCCATGAGTTTTATTTAGCTAATTTTACACAGTACTTTGATTTCTTACAATGTTCTTTGTATTCTTTAAGAGCACAAGCTGACTTACTAGGAACTTTTCAATATGCCATCATTTTTTCCTTGACTGTCTCTTTAATTTTCTCAGTCCACCATGGAGTGCTGATTTTTCTGTCTTTTCTGACAGTCTACCACATGCTTCTCTGGCTAAATCGATGTTTTCTTTAGGGTTTACCACTGAATCTCTTTCTTTAGGGTTTTCCAAGGTTGTTCTTGTTTCATATGAAAGCTTTAGTAAAATGTTGCACATGAAGTGGCTTCACAACTGGGATACTTATGTAGAGAGGCACTTGACTTCTTATATGAAGTGATTCTATTATCCTATAATGTACGACATGCATCTATTTGTATGTAGGTACATTCACTTCCCTCTGTATGTTAGCAGCCTAGTTGTGAAGATAATTTCATATACAAACTTTTTTACTCAGTCAGCACCTCTATGTGAGGCACTTACTTGTGGTGGAGTTGACCTCGTGGTGATGGCTCTACCCCTTTTCATTCTTCTCTTTCTATATTTCCTGTATATTTTGCTGTGCTTCTTCTCAGTTTTATACTCTTATCTTCCACAGCACTATCTCTCACTTGGATTCATTGCCATGCTTCTGCATTTCATGTTTGGTATGACTTATGGACATTCAGAGTCAGGGGAGGGGATTCTTGTAGACTTTCAATGCTTTGGTCTCAGCAAGATGTGCAGGCCCTAGATAGGATATCAAGCTGCTAGTAAGCTTGACAGCAAGGGTCAGAGGCTTGCTGTGGTTTCTTGCTAGATAGTTTGGCATCCATGGTAAATATGGAAGCCTAGTGATGAATTTATTCATCTTTCCAGAACGGACCTTTCATTCTCATGTTCATCACAAGCCCACCTCAGCAAGCTGCAAATATATAGAAACCATAGCAGCATCAATAGAATAAGAACAAGATACAGAAAACATCAATCACCTACAAATATATCATCTTTTCTTATTTACTATACATTTAATGGGTAAACTCTCTGATCAGGAAAGACCATCATCACTGTTATTCTTCTGCTATGTTATGTGGTGTGACTTAATAACATCCAGAAAGGAGGATCCAGGTAATACTGTTTTGTCTAGCATGCTTGCCTGCAAGAATGGGTGGTCCAAGTCTTAGTGTAGTGAGATATATCTGAGGTAGCTCTGAACACTCCACTTCTGAGTGCAGTCATTGCTTGTTGGATACTGGGTACCAATATGTACCTCTGTACAGGTGGGGTGCTATGGTGTTGCATTCCCCCATTCTTTAAGAATGTGCCATTCATTCTCGTATTTATGAGGAGGCCCTATCCAAGCCATACAGAAAATGTCATCAATCACCTGCATTTTTTGTTGTTATACATTTAACAGGTAAGAGTCCAATTGGGGAGATGTCATCCTTCTTCATTTTGGATGTTTTGGAAGGGTTGTCAGATTCCCTAAAATTTTCCTTTAAAAACTATTCCTGGGACATTCTCCCTGAAACAGTCATGGTGATTCTCAACTATGAGCTTTTCCAATGACTTTCCTGATGATGTTACTGACGAAAAGATTTGCCTCAAAATAAAAGTTAACACTCCCAACAAAAACAGAAAACCTCATTGCCCTGTTAGGTTCTGTATCCTGAACCATATATATTGCTTCAGATGTCAGAATTAGTCATTCAAACTCAGACAGCCGCTCATAAATGGTAATAAAAAGTATAAAAAAAACCACCAAGTGCAAACACATGACAGAATTTCATGCCAGCTGGGGTGTCGTCCAGTTAAGCAAGGCCTTCATTGTTTTTGCCACGGAACCAGGGAGAACAGCAAAATGTCAGCTACTTTTCATAGTCAGGCAGTGAAGAAAAAGAAGAAAGTGTATCACAAGTTCCTGGCAAATAAGTCAGCTTGTGCTCTTATAGAATACAGAGACAAATGTAAGAAAGCTAAACACTGTGTAAAACTGGCTAAACAAAAGTCATGGGAGGACTTTGGCAAGAACATAGAAAATAAATATCAAGATGGCAAGATATTCCTGAGGCTGTTGAAAAAGCACAAAGAGTGCTGTAAAAGGAATTAGAGATGATAAAGGTGATATGAAAACTGGTGAAAAAATAGGCCTTGATGTATGGAGTAATTACTTCAAAAATTTACTAAATGAAACCAGCAGTGATGACAGCACAGTACTAAAAGACACTCAGCAGACATGCAGTCAGGAATACATATCCATACTTGAAGTAGGAAAAGCCACCAGAAGCCTGAAATGTGGAAAGGCAGTGGGAGTAGATGGTATTCAACCAGAAATGTCTCAAGTATGGAGGTATAAAAGTCTTACAGTGGCTGCACTGCATAGTTCAGAAGGCCTGGACAGAGAGATGCATTCAAGATGATTGGAGTAGAGCTCTCATAGTACCCATATATAAAAAGAGAAATAAAACTAATTGTGAGAATTACAGAGGTATTTCCCTACTGAATGTTCTTGGTATACTTGAGAAACAGTTGAGAAGGATTGTGGAAGGGAAGCTTCATGAAGAACAAGCTGGATTCAGGCCAAATGAGAGTCTGTCAGGATCAAATTTTCACATTACGACAAATAGTTGAAAAATTGTGGGAATATAACAAAGATCTGTATTTAAGTTTTGTATGATCTGGAAAAGGCATATGACAGGTGCCAAGAGAGAAGCTCTTCAAAGTGCTACAGTTGTATGGTGTCAATGGAGCATTATGTCAAGCAATACTTAGTCTTTATTTGAGTTGTAAGTCAGCAGTTAGAATTGAAGGACAGGAAAATGGTTTTATGTTAAATCTGGTGTGAGACAAGGGTGTACATTATCCCCTCTGTTATTTATTATCTATATTTATCACATTATGAAGGAAAGTGGTATATAATCTGATATAAAAATTGAAGATGTTAATCTCGGCTCTTTTCTTAATGCAGATGATGTTATACTTCTAAATTAATTTGCTACAAGTCTGCAAGATTCCCTGACTAATTTGAATAACTGTTGTAATAGATATGGTATGAAGGTCAGCAATAAAAAGACAAAGACAATGAAAATAGGCAGAAGCATTTTAAATATCAACTGCATTGTGAATGGAGAACCTATAGAACAAGTAAAACATTACATTCAGCTACTTTGTCACAATTTTTAGTCAAGATGGTAAATTAAATGTGGAAATAGACAACAGAATCAACAAAACTGGTATGGTAGGAAGTCAACTGAATAAATTTATATGGAATAAGAGAGAAATTAGTGAAAACACTAAATTAGCTGTATACAAGACAGTGTTCAAACCATTTTTAACTTATGGATCTGAGAGCTGGGTCAGAAATAAAACAATTTACCAAATAGAGACCACAGATATGAGAATCCTGAGAAAGATTACAGGAGTGAACAGATGGCATCAGTGGCAATGTCATATTAAAAATGAGGATATTAGGAAAGAACTTAGCATATTGTTAGCATCCAGGAATGTATTAGCAGAGCTAATCTCAGGTGGTATGGTCACTTAAGCAGAATGGGAGAGGAAAGATTAGCAAAACAAGTGTTCTTTGCCAGGTTGGCAGAAAAAAGACTCAGAGGAAAACCAAGATATAGTTGGACTGATACAGTAAAAAGTAACTTAGAAGATCGAAATATGAGATCTGATAATGTTGAAGTCTTGACAGGTAACACATTGATTTGGAGGAAAATTTTATAAGAAGTTAGTAATTGTGTAAGTTTTTCATGCGGTACTATCATATCCTATACCCCTACAGGGTACATATCAGGAATTTGATGATGATGACCAAGTGCAAAACTCATATATGCTAATTGTGTGAAAGAATCAGCCTACTCCTAAACGCGATAAAGGTGAAAAGATCAGAAGAAGACTCAGGAGATCAAGACTGTGCAGAACATAATGTGTCAGGAGACAGAGTAAATATGCCACAACGTTAATGGAAATCCTCCTGTGCTGAGGAGGTAGCAGTTAAAACTATTTAAAGGGCCATTAGCACATGACTGCCCCACATTCCCACAATTACATACAGTGGGTGATTAAATTATTAGAGCCACAGTGCGAAAAAGGTATTTTGTGAGTTTCGGGTAGAAATAAAACCGCATTGTCAATGTTTTTTACCTAAAATTGTTTTATTAAAATTAGTCCTCTAATCATACACTTAAAAAGTAAAGTATGCTTATGTAATTAAAGAAAAATGTATATAGAAATAATTACAAGGTCGATATTTGATAACTCTGCCTTTTGTTGTAATTTCTGCTTCGATTTTTTGGGCATACTTTCTATTCATTTGGTGCAGTTTAATTTTATTGATTCATTCCTGAGCCACATATCAATTAAATGCTCTATTAATTGACATTTGTTAGTGACAAGTTCCCAATGAAGTCTTGATGGGGTTGAGATCCGGTGAATTTCCAGGCCAGTCAAGAACCTTGGCTTCTTGGTCATTCAGTAATTTTGTTACTTTTTTTGCCTTGTGGCAAGGAGCAGAATCATGCACAAATGTGAAATCATTATTCGGGAACGACTCCTGTACCTGGGGTAGCACCTCGGTCTCCAGTACCTTGCTGTATTGATCCTGCTTCATTGTTCAAGCCCAAGTCCTTGATGCGTAGATGAGCTGTCATTGAAGATATCTTAATGCCAGCATCCTGCATCATTTTTGTAAGAACCCTCCAAGGTGCCTCCCTGTTTTCCACTCAAATATCTCTAATTTTTCTTGGGTCCCAGGGGGGGGGGGGGGGTTGATAATTTTTTTTTCGGCCACATTTCTTCAAATGCTTTGGTGTCAATTCAATCGTTGCATCAATTTTTTTATTTATTTATTTTTTTATTTGCCCCACTGATGATCGTCAAACATTAGCAGTTGATGCTATCTTCCTTTGAGAATGTTCAGTATTCATTAAGAGGGTTTTTATTTCTGAAATTTTCATTGGAGAAAGATCTTTGGCCTTGTCCATGGTAAAAATACACTCTCTCAAGAAAAGAATAAAAAAATCATAAAATAACACAATACAACACTTATAAACCATATACAAATCTTGAAATGAACTTCTTATTATCAAAATATTATAAGAACACTCCAAAAGTAATTAAAACGCTTGAATAACCTCAATAACTTATAAACAAATGCAACTGAACAAGATGGCTCTCAAGTGGTGGCTGAGAATCTAAACACAAAATTGCATCCATATGACAGGTTATGAAACCAACAGTACAGTATTGTCAACTCTATATTTAAAATCAGTAAACATAATTATTCAATAAAAAAAATATATATAAAGAACTCCGTGTAACCAGGTTTTCGTTTATTGTAACTGGTCGAAGTGTAAAATTGTTACTGTAATTTATGGAGGTGGCTCTAATAATATGATCACCCACTGTAATTTCTGAATGGTATGGTTTGTTTACTCACTATCTCAATAGAGTAGATAACAGAAAAAAAAATGAATGCAGCCTCACTCCTGAAGATAATCAATCATTCACCTGAAAGAATAAAGGATAGGCCTCCAGATCCATTACTAAGTGGGATGGATTCATCTTCTCTTCCCCCCCACTACCACTACAAAGAAAATAAAATTGTAAAGCAACCTAGTTTCTTGGGTTTGAGTAGCATTTGATGCCGTTTTGGGATATTTTTCCCTTAGGAGAAAGAGAGACACTGGCTATCCACAATTCTAATAAGGGAAGACCTAAGATTGATATAAGCAAATCATCATAAAATCACAAACCAGATAGATCATAAGTGACAGTCTCTTATCATTCCATTACAAGAAGTAGTTTGTTAACTGTTTGGTGGTATGTTTCACCAAATATATGGATGATATCAAGGTGCTCTTGTAGAAATATAAACTACTGTGCTTCTTCTGTCTGCAAAAGATGATTTGGAAGAATCCTGCTGAGGTATACCTTTATCATAAGAACAGAATGGGGGCAGTGGGCTTCCCATGGAGAAATTATCATTCCTGCTCAGCAATGCCATTTGCCCCTCAGTAGGATCTCTTATTACAGTATGCCACACACACATCTACTACTCAGTTCAGATATTTCCTGGTAGGAATCTTAAATGGTCACAATCTATGGAAGTAATGCACAAAGTGATATCAGAAGAGTTGTGTAGTGCATGCTCAGTACCAGTAACCTTTCTTTGCTAAGTACACCTGAGCATGCACTGCTATCAACTTAACAATTTGTTTACTATCCCTCTTCTCACTGTTTGAATGGGAGGTAGAAGATAACATCTTTGGGAACAACATTTTTTCCATGACATCCACTCTGTTACATGGGCAACCATGTATTTAAACAGAGACATTGTGTGGGAAAATAGATCAACGTGATGTGATTATCTTCTCATCCTTAGCAGACTTGGATTCTGTAACAGTTAGGTCTTCTCTGTTAACGAAGTGGTGATTCATATTACAGTGTATGATACAATTTTCCACAACTGCAGTATCCAGAACATAGAATTCCATTTCTAATTCTCCCCTTCCCCCCCCCCAAAAAAAAAAACATGGTGTAATTCAGGATGTACAGTAATGAAGAAAGCCCAAAACAAAGTGTGGATTACTTTTTACAAATAATCCCCACAAAAATAACCGTTTTCAAAGCTGCTCTTGCCCATGTACAATGTCTGAGCCAAAAGAGCTTGTGGATCAAATTCACATCTTCTATCACCAGATTAACAAACACTTGATAAGTTTAGGACAAAATCTAGAAAATGAAGAGCACATATTCCACCTATTCTTCTTCAATCCAGAACAGATTGGATGCATACTTGCTTATCTGAAAACAAGTGCAGATTGCTGATGATATGTTTGAGTAATTAACATATCTGCTCTCCAGCCACCAGCCTGTGGTTCAAATCATACTATGAATATTTGTGATTGTCTTTATGTGGGAGATGAATTACTTCACCTGGTGTTAGACCACTCCCCCTCTTTGGAGGCCTGAAGCATCTTGAAAAAGTTGCATATTTGGTATCTATAGCAGTTTTAGTACAGCAAAAGTGGTGTCTTAATTTAACACAAGAGTTGTTATATAAGAGTTAAGATCCTGGATTACTTACAGTCCTATTTATAATTGGGTATAAGTTATAAATTCCAAGAATATGGAGTTTGAAAAACCCATAATCTTTACATTTTTAGACAGTCATTGTTGTTAAGATTATGGTGGATGACAAAAATTTCACAGGCTTCCTTAAATTCATATTCATACCACGTTTTAGTGTGATGTATTGATATCCCTATGTAGAGTATTCAGTGCATGATCAGAAAGGCCAGATTTACCATAGTTATTAAATTTAATGTGCTGTTATGTTCCTTTTTGGAATTGTGCATTCTGTTTCACCTGTGCATATATCCGCTCTGACATACCCTGCCAGAGAACAACTGGCTTGGAATCACCTGACTTTGGCTGAAGATATCCCTCCCCCACTCAGTCAAATTCATCTGCTGCCTCTATCGCTCTCCTAACACCACCAATCACTTAGAGCTCTTTCATTTCCTCTCCTTAAAAGTTGATTTTCTCCAGTCCCACTCCCCAAACAGCGAAATCATCCTCCTGGGTGATTTCAATGTCCATAACACCAATTGGCTTTCCTCTTCCAGTCATACAGATCCTGCAGGCAGAGATGCTGAAACATTTGCAGTCACTAATGACCTCACGCAAATTGTTCAAAAACCGACCAAAATACCAAATAACCCAAACCACTCCCCAAATACCCTAGATCTCTTCCTTACTAATGACCCCTCCAAATATGCAGTGAATGTAGTAAGTCCCCCTAGGTAATTCTGACCACAACTTAGTACTTATCTCCTCCCCCATGCAACAACGTCTACATAGTTACTCCCCACACAAGAGTAATTTGGCATTATAATAGTGCCAAATGGGATAGTCTCTGATACTACTATGCTTCATTCCCATGGTTAGACTATTGTTTACGGTCTTCCAGTCCAGACATATGCACCGAACGCACCACCAAAGTGATCCTCCCTGGCATGAAAGCATATATTCCCCACACTACTCAGACCTGCCATCCCCTAACTAAACCCCTGGTTCTCTAAAAAATGTGGCAAGGCAGTACAAATGAAAAATCAGGCATACCACACAACTGGCTCAAATCAAGAACCCCATCCTCATTCAGTGCATACACTGAAGCCCGAAACAAATGCAAGAAAATTATCAGTACTTCCAAAACAGAATTTGAACGGGCCAAAAGCAGGAAGCTTGCAGCCTGCCCAAACGGCAGCTGTGCCTTTTGGTCCCTTTCCAAGACAATTGGCCATAACTGTTTCCCTACACTATTCCCACCTCTATCATACCCAGATGGCTCATTTGCAACATCACCCATAGAAAAAACTAACCTCCTGGCATCACACTTTGCCTCTAATGCAACACATAACTGACAATGGCAAATGCCCTCCAGTCATTCTAACTGCCCAACGTACAATGTCCCCTATATCCTTTTGCCATAAAGATATCACAAACCTGCTGTCTAAATTAGACACAAAAAAGTCTCTTGGCCCAGATGGAATTCTTCCAATTATTCTGAAGGTCTGTGCATCTGAACTAACTCCTATCCTATGTCACCTCTACACACTCTCTTACTCCACTGGTATATATCCCAAAACCTGGAAACTGGCCTATATTCAACCCATTCCTAAAAAGGGTGACAAATCACTGCCATCTAACCACTGCCTTATCTCACTCACTTCAGTCCTATCTAAAGTAATGGAGAAAATCATCAACTCTCAAATCGTAATCTACCTTGATGGTACCCGGCTCTTAAGCGACCACCAGTACGGATTCCGCCAAAGCCGTTCAACGGGAGATCTACTCTCATACATCACCCATCATTGGACAAGCGCTGTGGAGAAATTCAGCGAATCCCAAGTAGTTGCACTTGATATCTCCAAAGCCTTTGACTGAGTCTGGCACAAAGGCTTACTAAGCAAACTCCCATCATTTGGACTGCCTCAGGACTTCTACAGATGGATTGCCAGCTTCCTGTCTGGACGCACACTATGTGTGTGATAGTAGACGGTTCTCTATCCTCTCACCATCCAACTAATGCCGGGGTCCCTCAAGGCTCAGTTCTCTCACCGACCCTCTTCCTTCTATATATATCAGTGACCTACTTCAGTTGACCTCTAACCCAATACACAGTTTTGCAGATGACAGTATACTACATTCCTCGCTTTCATTTGACAAACCCTACCCTACACAACTCACTTCATCCCACAGAACATCAACCATCACGCCCTTAATTCCGACCCCCAAGCCATCCTCCGATGAGGCTCAGATAACTTTGTCAACTTCAACGCTAGTAGAACCCAGCTCTGTCTTATTTCTCACAAAAAAGAACCATTTTCCCCCAGCATTGTTTTCGATAACACTCAAATTCACAGACAAGACGAAATTTCTCTTCTCAGAATTACCTCGACATTAAGCCTCTCCTGGCATAAACACATCACAATCATTGCATCCTCAGCTTCCAAAAAACTAGGTTTTCTCTTTCGCTCAAGACGCTACTTCACCTCTAAACAGCTGTTAACACTATACAAGTCACAAATCCGCCCAGCTCTTGAATACTGCTCTCACATCTGGAGTGGGGCTCCAAAAATCTCCCTCAAAATGCTTGACTCAATACAGAGGAGATCAATTAGACTAATAAATGACCCATCCCTCACCAACTTACTCCCCCCACTTTCACACAGACGCTTGGTCTCTGCAATCTGTATATTCTATAAATACTTTCACGGGAAAGGTTCATCTGAAACAGCATCAATAATTCCCCCACCCTGTACCAAGCCCCATTATAACACATACAGCTGCCGCCCAACATCCTTTTACAGCACACCCCGAAACCCAAAGAACAAGTTTCTTCTCCTCCTCATTCATCCCTGCTACTGCAGTACTGCAGTCCTCTTTCTCCTGTGGAACAGTCTTCCCCCTGACATATTTCCCAAGGAATACAATATACAGGCGTTCAAATCAAATATAAACAAGTTTCCTTTCACAATCCATCACCCATATACGGTACTAGCGTACTATAGGTTGACCAGCCAATCTCCTGTATATGGGCAACATTTTGAAGAAGAAAAAAAAATAGTTGAGGGTGTGCTGGTGGAGGAAGTGGATCCTTGGATGAGTTGAATAAGTTCTTTAATTTTGCAGGAGGCTTAAATGTGGCATTAAGTTGTATTTTTACAGTATTCTGTTTATTTTATCTGATATTCCTTTAATGTATGGAATGGTTACGGTTTTATTGTAATCTTGTTTATTTTTGTTTTTAAGTGAGGTCTTGTGAAAAATTTTGTTGATAGTATTTTGGCAGTAGCCATTTTCAGGAAGGTATTGCTGATAACTTTTAATTCATTTTTGAGTGCTTGTTCACTGGAGCAAATATTCAAATTTTAGTATTTTTTAGTGTGTTAATGACACCTAGTTTTTGTGTTAGGAGTTTGTGTATATATTGGCCAATATGTGCAGGTTTCTGTGTGTGTGTGCGTGTGTTCCAGATGACCTTAATATGAAGGTCGAAACATTGGGAAATTATTTCTAACACAGTTGTAGTCTCCATAATTTGTCTGAAATGAATGCTGAACACTATATAACACTAAAGGAAAGAATTCTGAACAACTTTCTGTAATTAAGTTCAAGTTTTCTCCACAAATACTATGTATGTGTACTTTTGTCAAAACAATCTTCATCCTGATCTACAGCTAGACATTGGCTAACAATAATCTCAGTTGCTACTCAAGTTCCTGGGACTCTTGTGTTTGATATTTAAACAAAAAAAGATTTATATTCCTAATCTACATCAGTTGGGAGATAAATGCTGGAGAGCAATGAACATCATTCAGACACCGTCTTCTTGTAGTTGCAGTTCAACTTTTTTTTCTCTACTTTCACCTAGCAATTATCTAAGACTTGGTTATGCATCCTAAGTCTATTCTTCTGCCAGAAAGTGCAATTTGTTGGTTTATGCTTTTTGCCATCGAGTAATTATAATCATAGGCAGAGGATTCCAGGCATCACCTATTCTTAGTCTTTATATTGAAGTATATGAACCATCAGCACTCATAAACAATTATCTTTGCAGTATGCAACTAAAATAAAATCATGTCGATCATCTCACATGGGCAAGTATCTTTTTATTCTTTGGAAAAACTTATATGACACATGTCAGGCTGCCATATGCCCCTTCGGACTGCATATAAAAGAAATAACTCAAGCTCTAGACATCAATTATAGACAGTATTACATGATGCCTCTAAAAATACCATTTTGACACGGCTTGGAGATATGTAACTTCTTATGCAAATTAGAGAAAGATTGTCCTTCCCTCTGTCTCCACCAATTGCTCTTTCATACATACAACAGAATACTTCAATTTTCTATCATTCTCTACAGACAGTTCAAAATCAGGCAGTAGGTCAACAGTCTTATAAACAATTATCTTTGCAGTATGCAACTAAAATAAAATCCATGCCGATCATCTCACATGGACAAGCATCTTTAAGCTATTGCACAAATTAAAAATAAAATAATGAATGTAAAGTTAATGATACAGTATTATTTTGTAAAGTTAAATGTTTGCTTCTTTTTCTGGGTTATGAGCGAGACATTTTAAGGTGTAAATTTTGACTCCTGAAGTCTGAATGAAAACAGATGGGGAGTTTGTAGACTGCAGGAGCTCGCAAATAGGAGAAAGCGGAGTGATATGATTGAGAGTTAATGCTTGTGAAAATCTTATACATAATTTCACTAGATTGAATTTTTCATTTTATACAGGGTGGAGAAAGGATGCGAGGGGATCCTTGGGGTGAGGGCTAGATTTTTATCTCATAGTGGTGCTTGATTGGAATGGATTGCCATTGGATGTTGTGTGTATAAGTAGCATGAATGCATTGAAGAACAACTGTTTGCTGGCTGCAAAATTCATTCATTCATGGAATATGGTCATCCTCCATGAATTCCTGGCTCCCTGGATGTCTCTCTTAAAATATTAATAACTTTAACTTTTATAAGCTTTGTACTTGTCAGCAGTTGCTTGGTGTCAAGCCTTCATATGCCTCCACAAATTGCTCATCCGAATTCCTTTACATTTGTACAATTCTTCCTCTCCAAGTTGTGTTGACTTACTTGACTTATTGCTCTTTACACCTATAAGCTGCACGAGGCCACGAGTTTAGCGTGCCATCCTTTTCGGTCCAGTGCTGCTTCCCCCAGCTTGACCATCCTAATTTGTTTCGTTCTTGGATTATCATCTGGCACCATGTCATCTTGGGTCTTCCTCTCTTCCTTTTACCATCAGGCGTCCATGTCAATGCTATTTTTGTGTGTTCTGATGTTGACATTCTCAATACATGGCCTATCTATGTCCATCTGTTTTTCTTTAACTCTATTGTAGTGTACGCGTGGATAGGCTTGATACGAACACAGATGGATAAGAAAATAACTATTTATTAACTTAAAAGCTAATATTTCACTGATATTATATCCAGCATCTTCAGAGCACATAACACAAAGTTTGTTACAAAGGCAAAACAACTACAATCCGGTGTAACAGTGGGGCTAGTAAAAGTAATTGCAGCGTGCAACACAAGACTAAAGTCCTAATATGGTGCCATCTAGGTTTTAAAAAAAAATCAAAGTTTTGAAATAGTAGTCCAAATGATAGTCCTAGAAATTGTAGTGGTTTTGTTGTAAATTTCAATATTTGAGATTTTATTTGGCCAGTAAATTTGGAGAATTCTGCGAAGACATTTTGTTTGGAAGGCATCTATTTTATTTCTTGTTGTTTGGTTAATTTCCATAATTCACTTGCATAAAGTAATATAGATTTAACAGTTGAGTTAAAAAGTTGCACCTTTAAGTTTGTTTTTATATTGGATGATTTCCAAATTTTCTGTAAAGTTTTAAATGCGTAGCAAGAATTTTTTATTCTTATTGCAATGTCCTTGTTGGTACCACCTTCCATGTCGACAGTTGCTCCAAGGTTATTAAAAGTGTTATTACTTCTTGATTTCCATTTATAAAGATTGGGTCATTCTTTTTACTGTTGATTTTTAATATTTTGGTTTTCTTCTCATTGATGTGTAAGCCTATTTGTTTAGCAGTTTCCTCTAACTTTGCTGCCTTAATTTTCATGTCTTCAAATCTAGATGATAGTAGTACAATATCGCCAGCATAGTCCAAATCTTCTAATGTGGTGTCAGTATTCCATCTTATTCCAGTTTTCAGGGTATGCCACATTATCCAATCTATGACAATCATGAAAAGTGTTCCAGACATGACACAACCTTGATTAACACCATTTTTGATGTAAAAACATTTGGAAGCTGTTCCATTTAATAGAATTTATCCTTTACTTCCATCATACAAATCTTTTATTATAATTATTATTTTGTCAGGAAATCCATAAATTTTCAGAATTTTCCATAGAACATTCTCTGTCTATGCTGTTGAAAGCTTTGGCAAAATCAATAAAACTGAGATACATAGTTGAACACTCTGTTCAGTTATGTTTCTAAGAATAAAAATTTGATTCTTTGTGCTTCCTCCATTTCTAAAGACTGCTTGTTCTATTCTCAGAATTTTCTCAATGCTATTTTTTATTCTGCTTATTATGATTCTAGTGAAGATCTTTGATGATACTGACAATAGGCTGATTCCTCTCCAATTGGTGCATTCTGTGAGATCGTCTTTTTTGGAATTTTGACTATTTGTGATTCTTTCCAGGTACTCAGAACCTTCTCAGATGCCCATATGATATTAAACAGTTTATACAGTATTGCTGATGTTTTTAGGTCAGCTTTGAGGCAGTTCAACACTAATGTTATCATTTCCACTTGCTTTTCTATTCTTTTGGATCTTGATTGTTTCTATGATTTCATGCACTGTGATTTCTCCCATGTTTACATGAAATTCGAATTGATTTGGCATCTCTTTGAAAGGGGATTTGATATTTTGGTCGTGTTTAACATTTAATAATTCTTCAAAGTACTTTTTCCATCTTTGTTGGACTTCTTGCTCTTGAGTTAGTAGTTGACCATTTTTATCTTTAACCCCACATTCATTCATCTGATAGATTCCTCCAAGTTGTCTTATAATTTTATAAACTTCTCCAAGATTTCCAGTATCATTCGCTCTCTGAGCATCCTCAACCAACAGCTGATAGTAGTTTCTCTTGTCATTTCTGGCAGAGCGCTTTACCATCTTATGTACTTCTTGGTATTGTTTCTGGTATTCTCCACGTAAACAACTGATTTGCAGTTATTTATTTTCTCTTTTCTCTTTTTCCTTTCTTCAATGAGTTTTAATGTCTTTCCTGTAATCAATTCTTTGTGTGAATTCCCACTTGTCACTCCTAAAATATCTTCTGCAGTTTTATTGAAGACGTCTTTAGACTTTTCCCAGTTGGCTTCAATCTTATTTTCCTCATAATTTTCATTTGATTCTTCCAAAACTGAGAATCTATTCTTCAGTTCATTGGTAAATTTCTCTTTTATTTTATTTTCCTTCAGTTTATCAATGCTATATTTAATTTTCTTATTCTTTTTTTTTAGTTTTGAATTTCTTGCTAGCTTTAATTTAACTATTGCGGTTAGCAGAAAATAGTCTGAAGCTGCATCAGCTTCTCTTTTAAACCTTTACATCTTGTAACGTTAATTTGAAAGTATTACATATAGCAATGTGATTGATCTGGTTTTTTGTTTTTCCATCGGGGGAGATCCATGTTAGTTTGTGAATTTCCTTATGTTTAAAGATACTACTTCCTATAATGAGGTTATTTAATTCACAGAAGGATGTAAAAAGTTCATTTTCATTTTGCTCACCACTCGCTTCGTTTCCTATAGCACGCTCATCCTCCGTCTTTCTTTTCCCTACTTTAGCATTCATGTCTCCCATCAAAATTAACAAGTCATGTTTGGGGACTTTATCTTTGATTCCGATCTTTGAGTTTCTTATTCGGTTTTAAAACAATGTGGGATTTAATATCCCCTTAATTTAAATAATGTTTACATCGCTGAAATGAAGCCTATTGGCTCTTTATTTTAAATAATTTATGGGTGCACCTTTTTGACAACTCGTATAGCAGAGTATATAAGTTCTTTTTGTTATACCCTTATTATTATACTTGGTCTAGCTACTGATTGATGAGATCTCAATAAAGATTGAAACCAGTCTGGGTAGTGACCTTCCACCATAATGTATAACATCATATATCTCCTAGGAGATTTTACATTATGGGAAATACTAAGAATAGCGATCAGAGCTTTGCCCACCTTTGCTACGAGTTGACCTAGTTTGTACTACGTGCTTTAGCTTACGCTAGTAGTCGCCGATACTTTTATAGTTACTATATTCAGCATGAAACTCTTTGATTCTGATCTTTTTTTAGTTTCTTATTCGGTTTTAAAACAATATGGGATTTAATATCCTCTTAATTTATATAATAAAATAGTAATAATAAACTTAGAATTTTCAGTAAGCTTAATCATTAAAAATTTGCAGGTGAGATTTACTCAATGTCGTAATGTTAATTATGTTTTTATTAATTATTTATTTATAAAATATATTAATTAATTATAATCTTTTTTGTCGTAATTTAATATATACTCAGAGATGGAAAATTGATTCCCTCCTTTATTTTTATTTCAAGCCTCCTGGTCAAAATGGTCAGTGTCCACCTCCACCTTTTCCTACACAGTATCCTCAACCATAGTAAGTATTTTGTTCTTTGTAGTATTACTTTATTGTGTGTGTGTGTGTGTGTGTTACAAATATTTTCAAAAATATTTAGTAACACTTTTACCCATCAGCGAAGCTGTTCAGAACAAGAGTGTGCAGGAAATAACATATATTGTAAAACCATTCAATGCTAAGTTCAAGGTAATTACCCTGTCTGAACAATTCAAATATCAACATTTTCCCATAAAGGTACATGTGGTATGTCTGCATACATAGAAGGGATGTTGTTAATTAAGATTAAGGCCAAAGCATATAAAGCTATAAATGGGGGCCAGCGTATTGTGTCATTTAACTGTATGTGTTCTGCCAGATTGCTTGTTGTGCAAGGTGGAAAACCTCACTTTCATGAGAAAAATATCCCTTCCACCATCTGAGGAAGTAAGAGATATTTCTGCCAGAAATGTATGTACACAAATGATAAGTTTAACAGTGCCCCCCCTCCATGCATACACAAACTACAATTTAAGTGAGGTTATTCAAACAAGCAGGCAAAAACGTATGTAGGAAACAGCACATACTCTAAAACCCATTTAACCTCCCTACTGGCCAGGATATATGTACATCCAGCAAAACCTGGATACAATTCATATCCCCCTGTTGAAAAAACATGAATAAGAAGTGCTATATTGCCGTCATGCCCATTAGGTGTGATAATCCTTCACACTGAGGAGAACACTTAATGAGATTACCATGCATGCATAGCTATGTACAGTTGCCTATACCAAGAAATGCAGTTGCTTGCCATTTGCTCGGTAACTAGAATTAAAAAAAAGTTATATTAGACTAAATACCTACAAGTTATATTTATTTTTGCTCCTTGCTTTATCGCATAATTATAATTTTTAATGCTTTTTTTTCTATAGCTTTCAAAATAAGAGATCCTTTCATACTTTCTTCACTTAATATTGTATTATTTTGGAAGATCAATGTCAAAATTGATTTTGACATTGATCCATATATAGGACATGTCTCAGATAATTTCATCATATATTTTACAACTGTTAAGAAATAGAATTGTTATTATTGGAATGTGCACTTTACAAATATTTTCACCATGTAAAACTGTTTATAAACATGCCACAAAAAAGAAAGTTTAGTAGTGTTATTTATTTATTTTTCCTCTTTTTCTTAAAAAAATTCTAAATATTACTACTTCTACTGCTGCTTGTTAATATTTCTGAAATAATCTACATCTTAGAAATTCTCGATAATAATCCTCTAAGCTGGAGAAAAGGTTTAAGTTACTCTCACTGCTATTGATAAAGAAAAGATAAAACCCTTCCCAAGCAGTCACACTGAAATGTCTCAAGCTGTAGTGCAGAATACATCAGCACACATCCTATACAGAAATACTGACATTTCTTTTAAAGGTTTGATACAGTATTTATGCAAAAAGAATTTGAAAAAATTTATAACAATCACAGTTTCAATTTTATTATCCAAAGATAAATTATTTGATAATTTATCAATGAAATGAAATTTGAATTCTTTTAAAAATAAGGTGTATATATACCCATTTACATTTCTTTGGGGTTATCGACCTATTCAATCTGCAGATATTTCAGAGAATTTACTTTCAAAATTGTTTGCAAAGACAATTACAAACATAAATCACTTGGGAAACATGGCCATGCATTTTAGTTTAAAATAGTAGTAAAAGTATAGTTACTTCAACAATGCCGCCCATCTAAAATGTGCTGTGATTTTTCTTTGCACTACAAGAAATAAACTAAATAACAGTAAGAAGATAAATATGTAGTATTTCTTTTCATTGAGTGAATTTATGTTTTTTCTTTGTGTTTTGAAAAGAAAGTGCATTTGATTATCTTCCCGTTATTTTTGCCAACAGAAAATCTGATATAAGAGTGACATTTTACCATTTTTCATTCTCAATGTTTTTCAAGTCAAGAGGTCATAAAGGTTGCACTCTGCTATGGGTTAAGTTCGACAGGTTCAACAATATTATTGCCTTATTTCTTTTTCTTGTGTGGGAGAAAGGAGGGCCACACTGCATGTGGCCCTCCATTGATTTGCTGGCGACCCGCCTCACTGTGTATTATTTTAACTCTAACAAGTTACACGATAGGTAATTTTTAAAAATGGTACATGCGCAAAGCAAAGTAGCTGTGATGTCACGATTGCCTGTCTACTTACGATAATCGGTTAGTAATAATGTTAACAAATTTTATAATTCGTCTATTTGTCATATGAGTATTTTGTTTTTGTAGGTGCGGTTGCTACAATTAATTATCATCATCATCATCATGCATATCAAGGATTTAGGCCTGGCATGGTGGCCTGTTCCGGCCTTAGAAGTCATAGTTTAAGAGGACGTCTTGGTTTTCTTTTTCCTAATGGCTTGTACTTTAAGGCTTGTTTTAGTAATCTTTCTGTTTTCATTCTTTGAACGTGTTCCATCCATTTATGTTTATATTTTTTCATTTTTTATATTACTGGTTCTTGGTTTAATTCTTTCATAATTTCTTTGTTTCTTTTGTGATCAAATAAGGTATACTTTGCAGTTTTTCTCATAAACTTCATTTTTGCTGTTGTTAATCTTTGTTTGTCTTTTTGTTTTATTGCCCAGATTTCGCTTCCATACATTAAGACTGGTAGGGCTAATGTATTGTATACTTTTAGTCTGGTTTGTTTTTGATCTAGGTTTGGTTTAAATATAGAGTTAATTACACCTGTTATTTTTAAATATTTTGCAATTTTTACGTTTATATCTTTTTCATTTTCATAAGTGATCATACATCCTAGGTAGTTAAATGAATTCACCTGTTCTAAGATCTTGTTATCTATTACTATTTTAGTTCTTGTTGGATCTTGTCCTTTAAAGGCCATAAGTTTTGATTTTTCTGTTGATATTATCATACCATAATCTTTGGATATCTCATTTAGATTTAAAATAGCTTTCTGCAAGTTATCTTCAGAATTTGTAATTATTATTTGGTCGTCTGCAAAGAGGAGAGTTAATTCCTTGGTGTAAATTTTAACTCCATTTTATTATTATTTCATTTAAGTAGATATTAAAAAGAGTTGCTGAGAGGGGACATCCCTGTCGGACCCCTTGGTTTATCTCCCTCGTATATGATAGCTCGTGATTTAATCCGTGATTTATCATCCCTAGGAAACGGTTAAAAATAAATTCTACAATGGATAAAGCAGGGCCAAGTAGGAAACGCAAACTACAGGATGAAAAACCTGCAGTTTCAGGATAGCTGGACCGAAAAATATTGTGCAGTCGTTTAATAATATCATGTGCTTGATTTGCAAAAGTGCCGTAGCCATACCAAAAGAATACAATATAAGGAGACACTATGAAAGTTTGCATTCTACATTTTCAAATCTACCAGAAGAGCTACATAAACGAAAGATTTCATTTTTGAAACGAGAATTGACAGGTCAGCAAGTGATGTTTACAAAACCTATTCAAGAGTCGGAAATCACAACAGAAATAAGTTTTGAAATATCTTGCCTAATAGTAAAAAGATGCCGACCATTTACAGATGGAGATTTCGTTAAAGATTGCCTTGAGATAGCTGCTAAAAAAATTTGTCCTGAATCAGCCAAAAATGTTGAGAAAATTCAGTTAAACAGGATGACTGTGCAAAGAAGAATTACTACAATGTTGGAAAATGTAAAGGACCAATTCACATCTTATTCAAAGAAACTTACCTATTTTTCATTAGCGGAAGATGTCAGTTGATGAATCAACTGACATCTTCCGCAGCCCAGTTGTTAATATTTGCATGTGGAATAACGCAAGAGTTTGTTATTTGTTATGAGGTAAGTGAGGAGCTGATTGGAATGAGTTCATTGTCACATTAAACGAAAGGTAATAACATGTTCACTGGGCTTTTGGAACAGTGTTCCAAAATTGATTTAAATCTGACAGGAGCTAATTCTGGATT
This sequence comes from Typopeltis vanoorti, assembly GCF_054136105.1. Lineage (NCBI taxonomy): Eukaryota > Metazoa > Arthropoda > Arachnida > Uropygi > Thelyphonidae > Typopeltis > Typopeltis vanoorti. Next base: position 45,012,104 of record NC_143556.1, on the reverse strand, counting down.
GTAACATTATTGAAACAGCATTTGGGACAGCACGACGATGAGTTGATACAATTCCACTGTATAATCCACCAGGAGAGCTTGTACCCTAAGAAACTTGGATTTGAACATGTCATGGAAGTTGTGGTTTCAACGATTACTTTTATAAAATCCCATGGCCTTAATCACCGAAAATTTAAAAAGTTTCTTGAAGACATTAAAAGTGAATATGGTGACTTAATTTTTTACACAGAAGGTGGCTAAGTCGTGGACAAACAGTGGAGCGGTTCCTAAATGTAATTGATGAAATTGAAATCTTCATGACTGAAAAAAAAAACAAAAACGTCCCTGACAAAAAAAATCCAGATTGGTTATGTGACTTAGCCTTTCTGATTGACATTACTAATCATTTAAATACGTTAAATATGTGACTTCAGGGCAAAGATTAATTGGTTACTTAACTTTGCGGCCACATTTTGTCTTTTCAGTGCAAGTTAAATCTATTTAAAATCCAACTGAAGTCGGGGAATTTTCCTAATTATAAGAAAGTTTCTGAAAAGTTCAATGTCAACTTCAAAACTGTGTATGTTGAAAAGATTGATAACTTGATATCAGCCTTCAAGGATCGGTTTTCTGATTTTAAAAAAGTGAAACCGTTGCTAGATTTATTTAGCAATCATTTTGCCTGAAAATGCACCCGAATCAGCACAGCTTGAACTCATTGAAATTCAAAACGATGAGAGCCTGCGAAATAAATTTAATGAAGGCAATTTTTTAAACTTCTATTGTTGTGTCGATAAAAACAATTATAAATAGTTACTAGATAATGCATTAAAACGTGCAAGCCTCTTTGGCTCAACATATATTTGTGAACAAACTTTTTCAGTCATGAATATTAACAAATCGAAAAATAGGAACCACTTGACTGATGAAAATTTGAATCAATTTTGTGGTTGGCTACTACAAAACTTGAACCAAATATCAAAACAATTGTCAAATCAATGCAATGTCATGCATCAAATTAAATTCACTTTTTATTACCTTTTTTGTAATAATTATGATAGGTATAAATAAAATAAACAGTATATGGTAGATAACTTTCAAGTTTTTCTTTGGCAGCCCTCCCATAAGTAACAGTGGAACTATGCGGCCCTCGGCCTTAACAAGTTTGTGCATCCCTTTGCTAATGATTCTAAAATCACTGTTAGGGATTAATAGCAGAGGAGAGTAATTACATGATAACAGTAATTACATTATTACATGATATGATTGTTAGTACTACATGAAAGGTTTACATCATTACTAACTTACTATCAACAATTTTCCTCCAAATTAATCTGTTGTCTGTCTGGATTCTAATATTGTCAGATCTCATATTTCAGTCTTCTAAGGCACTTCTTATCATGTCCATCCACCTAGATCTTGGTCCTCTGTTGGGAGTTTCTTGCTGTCCAGCAAAAAAACACTTTGTTTTGCTAACCTCTTCCCTCCCAGACTGTTCAAGCCACTATTCCACCCAAGGTTAGTTCTGCTCACAAACTCCTGAATGCTAACAATAATATGTTCCTTCAGAAGATCTTCGTTTTTAATATGATGCGCCATTGATAACATCTGCTCACTCTCCTAATCTTTAATCAAGTGTTTTATTTCTAACCCAGCTCCCAGATTCATAAGTTAAAATTGGTTCGAACAGCTTCTATACAGCTAATTTACCGTTTTGACTAATTTCTCCATTATTCCATATGAATTTATTCTTTTGACGTGCTACAAATGTACACAAAACTTATGTTCAGGCCATTTGGTAATTACTACTACACCATGAGTAATTTACTGTACAGTATCATTATCAGCAAATTCCTAAGGGATTTACAGGATGTTATAATAGTACTATATGAAAGGTTCGTATTACCATTAACTTCCTGTCAACAACCTTCCTTCGCCTTAATCTGTTATCTGTGAAGACTAGTTTATATTTTGATCTTCTGAGGTACTTCTTATTGTATCAATTGACTTAGATCTTGATCTTCCTTTGAGCTTTTTCTTGTCATCCTGGCAAACAATGCTTGTTTTGCTAACCACCCATTCTGTTTAAGTGACCATACACATTCCTGAATATTAACAATGTCAAGTTCCTTCATAATACTTTATTTTTTAATATGATTTTGCCAATGATATCATTTGGTGTTCCCCCCCCCCCCCCCCTCCTGTAAGCTTTCTCAGGACTCCCATATCTCTGTAGTCTCCAGTCTTAGATCAAATGTTTTGTTTTTAACCAAGCACTCACATCCATAAGTTTAAATTGGTTTAAAACTATGCAGCTAGTTTAGCACTTTTGACTATTTCTCTCTTATTCTTAATAAATTTATATTTTTGTCTTTCTGCAATACCATATTTGCTAATTTTGTTGTTTCCATATATATATATATATATATATATATATATTTTGCCATCCTCACTAAATGTGCCCAAACAGCTGAAATATTTTATTTGCTGTATAGGCTCTCCCTTCAATATAATGGATGTTCCTTCCTATTTTCATGTCTGTCTTTTTATTACTGATTTCTATACAAATTTGTTATAAGAGTTATTCAATTTAGTTAGGGTATTCTGCAGACTTTGTTATAAGAGTTATTCAATTTAGTTAAGGTATTCTGCAAACTTGTGTTGGATTTACATAATATTACATCATCATTATTTGCATGCAGTAAAGAGTCAAATTAAATATCTTCAATGCCACTTTCCTTTATAATAAGATCCTATAGATGACGAATAATAGTGGACATATTGGGGACCCTTCTGTCACACCAGATGTAGCATCTTCTTGTACCTACTTAAGTTGCTAATTTACAACTTTGTGTATATGTATGTGTGTGTGTGTGTATATATATATATATATATACAGTAGTATCTCGCTAATCTGAACCTCTTTAGTCCGAACCCTCCAGTAATCCGAACTGCGGTTTGAAAGAAAAAAAAAAGTTTTATTTATTACATATTATTATTTTGTGTGCTATTATTTTTATTTAATAATTATTATTTTAACTATTATTATTTATTTTATTATTATTCCAGTACAGTATATATATTTTTTTCATACTGTTGATTGTATGGTTACACTGTAGGCTTATTTTGATTTATTGTGTGTTCACGTTTGCTTTTTTATACTGTACGGTACATACTATATTGTCGGCATGAATCACCGCTGTCGAGCGTCATGGAAAAAACTGTGGCCTTCTAGAATTTACGAAAATAACTAGAGTGATACACAAAAAAAAAGCGGATATTCAAAACGGGCATGAGTTGGTTAAAAATATAAATCCAGATGTTGAAATTTCACAAACAGATGTTACGGAATGGATTACAGGTAGAACTGAAAGTGAATTTGAAATCAAATCAGATGCTTAAATTATAAATGTGACGCTACAGAATGAATTAACAGACGATGATGGCGATAAAGAATTCGAAGAAGAAAAAAAAGTAAAACACGAAGAAGCAGTTGACAGTTTTAATATGTGTATAGAATAGGCTAAGCAGAATGATACGCCATTCCACAAAATTTTATTGCTAATACAGCTCTGAGAAGAAGCTTTCGAAAAAAGTTTAGCTTCAAAGAAGCAAAAGGAAATCAGTGACTTTTTTACAAAGAAATAAAAAAAAAACTTTTGTGTTATTTTGTTTAACTTTTTTGTGTGTTGTGTACAAGAAAGTGGTATTTTTATGCAAATTAAGTTATGTACTGAACTATGCAATTTTATTAAATCAGAATCCTCAACAATATAGATAAATACAAACTAAATATTTTACTAAAATAAACTTGCGTACTGTATTATTTTTTAAAGTTTTATATTACAGTACAGTAGCTTTTTTTCTATCAATTACTTCATTTATTTACAGAATTAAATTGATGTGCCGTTAGAATCTGATTATTTTCATCTTAAACGCTAGTTATTGTTGCCTCTTGGGGAGAAATTCGCTAATCTGAACAAGCGCGGTTTTTATTAGTTCAGATTAGCGAGATACCACTGTGTAATATATATATATATATATATATATATATATATATAATTTTTATTTTATTTTTTTTATTATTTTTTTTTTTTTCCCCGCTTGATATTATCCCATTTATACCATATTATTGTAGTGATTAGAACAGTATTTCTCTTGGCACCTTGTTGTATGTTGCCTTTTCCAAATTTGCAAAACTTGAATACTTATCTTTGTTATCATATCCTAACTTTCTCATCTGTCTAGGATGGGTTGAGTCCTCTCCCAATGAGGGGTTACTGGTGTATTAATGCAGCTGGTTCAGCACTCTTCTGCTGCATCCCCTAAGGGTGATATTCATGATTTTCCATGTGTGTTCACGGGGCCAGTTTGCATGCTTGCGGGATGAAAACCCCAGAGAAACTTGGGGGAGAGGGACCCTGCTGTCCATGCCTAAGACCAGCTAACTTGCCTATGGCTGAGGAAGATCCTTAAGCTCCTCACATCGTCAACAGAAATCGAACCTAGGACACTCCTTCCCCAGGAATATGGTTGCAAAGTGCATAGCCACTAGGCTAACCGTGCAGACTTATTTTCGTTCCTTGTTATATTCCCATTAATTCTTGGCTGTTTGTCTTTGAGTGAAAATTTGATTCTGACTATCTCTATTTGGCCTTTTGGTTTATTATTTTAAACTTTTATATCTCATTATTCAAGCATTTTTGGCTGAATGTCCTCTGTTCAAGCTGCATTTCTGCTTTTCAAGTTTTAGATTGCTTTTTCTACATCAAGCAGGGCTTGACAAATATGCTAGCCCCTGGTACATAGATTTTGCAATCTTAGGAGTAGCTTCAAACTCCCCCCCCCCCCCATCTAGTGGGCTAAATTGGGCAGTATTGGCCATTGGACTGAAGATCTTAGAATGAATGCTTCCGAAATTTGGGGCAATCTGATGCACCCAAATTTGTTGAGGTTTGAAACATTTTTCAGGGCTGGGACAGATTCAAGGAACAGCCTTTCATATTTGTATTTGCTGCAGTGTAATAGAGTGGCCTTCTTTGAGCTTATGCTGTGGTGGTGTCCAAAATATGGTCAACAAGCCATGAGTGGCCATATTGGTGGAACCGGGTGCAGTCCTTGTGTTCCAAAAATTCTGATATTGGCTGTCCTGCCTGTTTGGCCATAGTGGAGCAGTTTGTAACTGCAAGGTTGGTCTAGGAAATGTGACTGGTGTTTGGAGCAGATAAGAGATGCCAATTTTTTGTGGTGGGTAAGTGGTTGTAAGGTTGCATTTCCTTAGGATTTTTGTCAGTTTTTCAGATGTTCGTAGACACTTTGATTACATGCCGGCCTGATGGATCCCTGGTATTCTTCATTTACAGAAAACTTACACATACAGGTAGATACATTTACCAGCAGTCACACCCCACCTCACAATAACATGGAATTATAAAAACCTTATATAACAGGGCAAAATTAATCATTTCTGATAACAGTGTCCTAACTACTGAACTTGACCATATCCTCAACACTTTCTTAGCAAGTGGCTACACTCCTCAAAAAGTATGAAAATCCTGTAATCACAACCCCCCTCTGTACTTACCCTTCAGAGCAGAGATTACCCAAGATCTATCACCATTCCATATATCCAGAGCATATCCAAAAAAATTGACAAAAATCCTAAGGAAATGCAACCTTACAACCACTTGCAGATCACATAAAAATTGGCATCTCTTATCTGCTCTACCAAAGACCAGCGACGTTCCCTAGACCTACTTGCAGTTGCAAACTGTCCCACTATGGCCAAACAGACAGGGCAGCCAATATCAGAATTTCTGAACACAAGGACTATATCCAGTTTCATCAATACTGCCACTCAGTAATTGCTGACCATACTTTGGATACCCACCACAGGATACATTGGAAGAAGGTCACTATATTACATCACAGCAAATACAAATATGAAATGCTGTTTTTGTAATCTGCCTCAGTTCTGAAAAATGTTTCAAATCTCAACAAATTTGGGTGCATGAGACTGCGCCAAATTTGGGAAGCATCCATCTTAAGATCTTCAGCCCAATGTTCAAGACTACCCAATTGAGCCCAGCCCGCTTGGGAGCACTGTAGAGGATTCTTGGCCCGACTTTGGTTGCTTTTCTTCACTGTCGTTTGTCCAGTGTTAGTGCATATGTGCACATGTTGTGTTTTGTGATCCCTGATGATGGCAGTGTAACGTTGTCAAAATATAGGAATTTTTATAATTAATGTTTTAGTATATGTTGTTATTTCTGGAAAAATAATAGTTGTAAATGTATTGGCTGTGTGATTTCACTTATTCTTTACATATAAGATAAGGGGTGAATGAGATTGCAGCTTTTAAAAAAACAAACATTGCATTAGATAAAATTCATTGTTTTTTAGTTTTACATTACTCAGCAGGAGCTTGACGAAGGTGTGGTTTTGGTAGCTTCAAATCCATTGTTTCAGCACAATAAAATAGCATAATGATAAATGACATAATGGTTTTCTTTCACTTAAGGTTGTTCTACAAACTTCTTAGATTAGACACAGATTTTCTGAATTTGTGAAAACTGCTTTTCAAGTCAATTGTCAGTTAATAACAACCCGAACTGCCTATACTTTATAGGCAGTTCAGGTTGTTTTTGGCATATTAAAAACACATCTGTTGTTTTTATAAATTTAAAATTTTATATTTGGGTACTTTTGTTTTCTTACACTGTAGCCAGCAGCCTCCACCACCACCACAACCATTTGCTCCTCAGGGATGGGGGAATGCATACCAGCATTGGCAGAACCAACCAGCTGCACCGAATGATCCAAGTAAGAACCTGTTATCCAATCATTAAATGTACACGTTTTTTAAAAAATTAAAACTGATATTTACATTATTTTGATTTATTTTTAAATAATATGGAAACCCTTCTCTAGAACTGTAACATGACTTTATTAAGCCATTTCAGGCCTCCTATAAGTGGGGGCTGGTAATGAAATTCATCTACTACTTAAGGACATTCACCAAAGCGTTTACTCATAGTGGGATCCAAACCTACAGCCTATTATTTGGAAAGCAGTTATGTTATCCATTCAGCCATCTCGGCCAGCATTTGTAAACTTTAATAAATTGTCTGAATCAAATAATAAATAAGCATTGTCATATTTCAACACTCCACATAGCAAACCATATATTACATTACAGCTAATCCACTAACTAGCCTGAATGATACCTTACACTCTTTTTGTGGAGTTCAGTATAATAACATATTATTATTATTATTATTATTATATGGGCACCTCCATGGAATCCGAAGACTCATTGCAGGAAAATCCAATCTATCATAATTCTCCTTGAACCCATTTATAGACAAAGCATTGAACTGACTGGCAACCCATTCCACTCATTCACAATTCTCCAAGCAAAAAAAAGACTAGATATTTACTTCTCTGAGCAAAATATCTAGTCCTCATACCCCTACTAACCATACCTTTATTCAACTTCCATTGATTATCCCTTATAGTGGTCTCTTTGGCAAAGTGTTGAAACATTTCCCTTGCATCTATCCTATAAAACCCTTTAAGTAACTTAAATGTTTCTATCATACCCCCCTTTTTTCTCCTATCAACCAACTGCTGCAATCCACACACCTTTAATCTATCCTCATAAGGAACATTCCACAGACCACTCACCATCTTGGTCACTTGCCTCTGAATCCTCTCCACTGCTTCCTCATCCCCCAAGTAACCCAGGGGACAAGACTTGAGCACATTAATCCAGAGGTGGGTGTTATCAGGGCCTTATAAAGAGGAATAGCAACTTCCTTATTATCATCAAATTCCTGCCATGTACCCCCCAAGGGGTGTACAGGATATGATAGTACTACATGAAAATTGTACATCATTACTAACTTCCTATCTACAATTTTCCTCCAAATTAGTCTATTACTTGTCAAGATTCCAACATTATCAGATCTTATATTTCTATCTTTTAAGGCACTTTTTACTGTATCAATCCACCTAAATCTTGGTCTTCCCATGGGTCCTTTTCCTGCCAACCTGGCAGAGAACACTTGTTTTGGTAATCTTTCCTCATCCATTCTGTTTACGTGACCATACCACCTGAGACAAGCTCTGCTAATGCATCCCTGGATGCTGACAAGGTCAAGTTCTTTCCTAATGTCCTCATTGTTAATATAATATTGCCATTGATGCCATCTGTTCTTGCCCCTAATCTTTCTCAGGACTCTCAAATCCGCTGTCTCTAGTTGTTAATTGTTTTATTTCTGACCCAGCTCTCAGATCCATAAGTTAAAATTGGTTTGAACACCATCTTGTACACAGCTAATTTAGTGTTCTGACTAATTTTCTCTCTCTCTTATTCCATATGAATTTATTCAGTTGACTTTCTACCATGCCAGCTTTGTTGATTCTGTTGTCTATTTCCATATTTAATTTACCACCTTCACTAAAAATCATGCAGAAGTAGTGGAAATGTTTTACTTGTTCCACAGGTTCTCCATTCACAATGCAGCTTACATTTTCAATACTTTAGGGTCAAAGCTGTATAACTGAGAGGAGACCTCCACATAGCCTTTAAAGGAATACGGAGAACCGACCAGGGCTTCTAACCCAATGTCCAATCCTCACCTTCTCGTGGTGCACCCTGCTAGGTATCTACCTGGATACTGAACGAACGAGGGTGGGCTGGCAATTTGAGATTTAGCCAACCAAATTGTATTCTTATTGGCTTAAACCAAAATACAGAATGATGGTACAACATGACAGAATTTCATGTCACCCATTTAAACAAGGCCCCTGTTGTTTTTACCAGGGAACCAGGGCGAACAGCGAAAAGTCAGCTACTGGAACAAATATGAAAACACACCCCCAATTCAACATCACCAGAGTTCAAGAATGGCACTATCAACATAAGAAGCCTGAATGGCAAAGAAATGGAGCTAGCTAAGTACCAGATCGACATAATAGGGGTGACTGAAACAAAAAAGACAAAAACTGGTGAGATCTTTCTGAACAATAAATACAAAATGTTATACTCAGGCAATGACAATCAATGAAAAGAAGGAGTAGCCATGGTATTCAACACTAAATATGAGGCTAATCTTCTTGAATGGCAGGCAATCTCAAGTAGAGTGATGTGGGCAAATATGAGACTGGGGAACTGGACAATGAGACTTATTTGTGCCTATGGTCCCACAGAAGGTTCTACTAAGGTAGAAGTGGAGGAATTTTTTAATGCTTTAGAAAAAGTATCTGACACAATGAAATAGGAAAAGTTGGTCCTTGTTGGAGGATCTAAATAGCAGAGTAGGAAATGATTGTCAGACATACAAAAATATATTTGGAAAATTTAGAGAAAAGCGCAAAGCTAATAATAATGGCAAATATCTCTTGAATTTCTGCTCAGGACATGGACTGGTTATTACTAACACCATATTCCAACATAAAAATGTGCACAAATTCACATGGAGAGAAGAGGCAAGGAATAAGAAAAGTCTCATTGACTATGTTATTGTTGATAGTGATGTTTACTTCCTTGTGCAGGACACCAGAGTGTACAGAGGATTTGAAATTGGAAGTGATCACTATTTACTCTTGAGCAGGATAAGATTGAATTTCATATTGAAAAGAATAACATGTAAGAAAGTTTTAAAGCAAATAAAAGTTGAGCAGCTCTCATATGTGAACTGTAGACTAAAATATACAAAGATTATTGAAGAAAAAATGAAAGAGTTTGAGAACAGGAACCAAACTTTAGTGAAGAAAACCTTGATTGATTCAGCCAGAGAGTCATGTGGTGAGGTTGTATGCTTGGATAGAAAAATCAGAACTCCATAGTGGACACAGGAAGTTAAAGAGGCAGTGAAGGAAAAGAAGAAAGCATATCAAAAGTTTCTGGTAAATAAGTCAGCTTGTGCTCTTAGAGAATACAGAGACAAATGTAAGAAATCTAAACACTGTGTAAAATTAGCTAAACAAAAGTCATGGGAGGACTTTGACAAGAAAATAATTATCAAGAAGATGGCAAGATATTCTGGAGGTTGTTGAAGAAGCTTAGGAATGAAGGAAAGAGTGCTGTAAAAGGAGATAGAGATGATAAAAGTGACATGCAAACAGGAGAGAAAGATATCCTTGAAGTATTGAGTAATTACTTCGCAAAATTGCTAAATGAAACAAGTAGTGATGACAGCATAGTAGTAAAAAAAAAAAAAAAATACTCAACAGGCATGCAGTCAGGAATACATATCCATACTTGAAGTAGCCATCAAACACCTGAAATGTGGAAAGGCAGCAGGAGTAGATGATATTCGACTAGAAATGCTCAAGTATGTAGGAATAAAAGTCTTACAGTGGCTGCACTGCATAGTTCAGAAGGCCTGGACAGAGGGAGAAATTCCAGATGATTGGATTAGAGTTCTCATAGTACCCATATATAAAAAAAGGAGAATAAAACTGAATGTCAGAATTAGAGGTATTTCATTACTGAGTGTTCCTGGTAAGATATATCCAAGTATACGTGAGAAAACGGTTGAGAAGGATTGTAGATGAAAAGTTTGTTGAAGAACAAGTTGGATTCCAGCCAAATAGAGGCTGTCAGATCAGATCTTTTTATGAAAATAGTGGAGAAATCATGAGAATATAACAAAGATTTTAGTTTTGTAGATCTGGAAAAATCATATAAGGTGCCAAAAGAGAAGCTATTCAGTACGCTACAGTTATATAGTGTCCGTGGAGCATTATATCAAGCAATAGTCTTTATTTGAGTTGTAAGTCAGCAGTTAGAATTGAAGGAAGTATAGAAAGATGGTTTAATGTTAAATCTGGTGTGAGACAAGGATGTACATTATCCCCTCTGTTATTCATTATTTATATGGATCACATTATGAAGGAAAGTGGTATTAAACATGATATCAAAATTGGAGATGTTAATGTCAGCTTTTTGCTTTATTCGGATGATGTTATACTTATCAATAAATCAACTACGAGTCTGCAAGATTCCTTGACTAAATTGAATAACTGTTGTAACAAATATGGTATGAAGGTCAGCACTAAAAAGTCAAAGACAGTGAACATAGGCAGAATTGTTGAAAATGTCAACTGCATTGTGAACGGAGAACCTGTGGAACAAGTAAAACATTTCACCTACTTAGGCACGATTTTTAGTGAAGATGGTAAATTAAATATGGAAATAGACAACAGAATCAATAAAGCTGGTATAATAGGAAGTCAATTGAATAAATACATATGGAATAAGAGAGAAATTAGTCGGAACACTAAATTAGATGTATACAAGACAATGTTCAAACCAGTTGTAACTTATGGATCTGAGAGCTGGGTTAGAACTAAAATACTTGATCAAAGATTAGAGGCATGAACAGATGGCATCAATGGCAATATCATATTAAAAATGAGGATATTAGGAAAGAACTTGACATTGTGAGCCTCCAGGAATGTGTTAGCAGAGTTAATCTCAGGTGGTATGGTCATTTAAACAGAATGGGTGAGGAAAGATTGGCAAAACAAGTGTTCTCTGCCAGGTTGGCAGGAAAAACGACCCAGAGGAAGATCAAGATATAGGTGGTTTGATAGGGTACAAAGTGCCTTAGATGACAGAAATATAAGATCTGATAATATTGGAATCTTGACAAGTAACAGACTGATCTGCAAGAAAATTGTAGATAGGAAGTTAGTAATGATGTAAATTTTTCATGTAGTGCTATCATATCCTGTGGACCCCTTGAGGGAACATGGCAGGAATTTGATGATGATGAAAATGCACCGAGAAATCCTAATTTTCCACTGAAGAATGTTACGGTTGTGCATGTTATACCAACTACTCGACAATTTTGTGCTTAGTTGTAGTGGAATGCGAAGTCCTTCCTGTTTTGATAAAATGTAATTATTTGTAGTGTCAGTATAGGGGTCGGTGGGTTGCGGATGTGTACTTTATTTAAGTATGCCGCTCCCTGTAAAGTTTGAGAAATGCTAATCTAATGTGCTACCGACCACATCACTCACCCTGCCAGTATGGGTCCATTTCACTCACGTATATTTCAAACATCCTAGATGGGATTTGTACCTAGATATCTCCATCCAAAAAAAAAAAAAAGACAAATGACAAGCTGTTCTTCTCACTATGCTGCAGAGAAGCTTAGTTTTTTAAAAATCTTCTGATTTTTTTAATTTTATTTTTGTCAAATTTCAACTGGTTTCAGTTACAAATAATTAAATATCTGTATCTGTTTAGTGGAACATTTTTGCACTTCTTTTGAAAGTTGGAATTGTGAGGATCACATCAATTCTGTATTGTTTTGTCCTCCTTTTTCTCCCAAACCAAGTAGACTGTTCTAGTGACAATCCTATAGGTCAGGGTATTTTATAATGAAATGCCTCTTCATGTACAATGATTATGAATCTCATTGTCGGTGTTACAGATTTTGCACTTTCTGGGAATATTTTTTGTTGTGCTGTCCTGTTAGGTGTCTTCTCCCTTCAGGAGATTGACTACCATGTCCTATTCTGCACCTCTCTGCTGCATTCCTCATATGAGAGATAGGTCCAGTCTTCTATATTTTTCATCCACTCCAGTCTTTGTCTTCCTCTCTTTCTCTTTCCCTCAACAGTTCCTTTGAGAAGTGTTCTTTGTAAGCAGTTATGTCTCAGAATATGTCCAAAATAGCTGACTTTTTTCTTTTAATTTCTTTCATCAGGCTCCTGTTTATGCCTACCATCTCTAGTACCTCTTCATTTGTCTTTTTGTCTTTCCATGATATCCTCATAATTCTTCGCAGCATCCACATTTCAAAGGCCTCCAGTTTTTTCACACTCAGATTGGAGAGTGTCATGTCTCTACTCCATATTATAATGTAGACCATATGTAACATTTGGAGATTCTTAGTCTTGTTTTCAAATTTAATTCTCTAGATGTTAGTAGATTTTTCATACTGTTGAAAGTTGATCTTGCAATTGCAATCCTTTTTCTAATTTCATCTTCTGTCCTGCCATTCTCTGTGATCAAGTGTCAGAGGTATTTGTGTGCACCTGTTCTAATTTATTTCCTTTTATATTGATGCATATTTTTTGTATTTCCTTTTCTCTTGAAATTATCATGATTCTTTGTTGAAGGTAATCTGAAATCTAGGTATCTACAACTCATATACACGTAAGTTTTAAAGATATACTAGCTTCTTCTAATTTTTCTTGTATTATTCTAATTTTGATACTTCAAGAAAGTTTATAATTTTATTAAGGAAGTTTCCAAAGTAGGTAAAATATTCACACTTTTAGCTACATTCATCATATTTAATATCGTTATAAACATTATGTTAATCAAAAGTCATAGAAAGATCTGCACAATAATAATATATTTTCCCTGTAAGAACTAATTCTAGGAGTCAGTCATATCAGTAGCAATTGTCCTTCTAACAGAGAAAATTAAGAAATGTTAAATGCAGCTGATGTGAAAGAGGACACGATTTATATAGAAAGGCCTCAGAGGCACATGCTGCCACCATGTTTATAGTTAAGAAAGATGGAAATTGTCTAGATTTAGAGATGTTTCATAGAAACAAGGGTGAGGAAACAAGCATTGCTGCCAGTAATAGGTGTAACTGGCTTTCACTATTTGTCCTCATATTACACCATGCACCATATTACACTTCCACCATGATCCCATAGAAATTGGGGCATGGTGGAAGTTATTTTTAGTGAACAGTGCCCATTGTAAAAGAGACTCATTGCAGAAACGGACTGTCTACCAGTTTGTTTGAATCACAAGGTATCAGTCAACTGATACCCCTCTCTCTCCCAGTCCTTTTCTGAACAGCATCAAGAATTTTTAGAGAAGTTTCAGTTGCACTATCCCAAATGTGGAATCAGCATTTCAGGGTTAGATGAGTTTGGGATTCATACATTAGGTCGACAGATGAAAGGCAACATGTTAATGGAAAATTATGCTCTTTTTTTTTTTTTTTTTTTTTTTTGGAAGCTAAGGATGCTATTACAAGTGATGCATTAGTGCCAGGAGAGAGAGAGAGTCTGAAAAGGATCGACCTGGTGTTGCTGTTAATCAAAAACATAAGGGAGGAGGAATATCATTGTACATCATCAGATACCATATGGTTACTCAGTGATGTGCCATTCCAGTACTTGCCAAGTGGTCCTATTGTATGCTTTTTTCTGGTGGTTTCACCTCCCTGAAAATCATTCCCTTCAGACACACCATCCATCCATCCATCTCATTGAGGGTACTCTTGAGGAAAAGAACTAAGGGCTTTTTTTCAAGAAATAAAAGACAAAACTATGTTTTGGAAACATTTGAAGGGGGCTTACTAGGCTTTTATTTTCCCACTGAAAGATGGTGTGAAGATAATTTTCTAGGATTCTTATTGTAAATGGTCTTGAATTTGTATGTTTGAGCACTTAAATGTGTCAGCAAAATTTTGGAGTGAATGTGCAAATATGGTAGGATTATATTGGCTTTATCAGCCCATATGGTGTGAAAATTTGCAATTGAAACAAAAAAGAAGAGGAGGGTTGGTGAAATAACAGAGTCCCTGAGAAACACCTGTATTAGTCAGAAAATCTAAATAGAGAATTACAATTACAAGAATTGAACAACCAAAAAAATAACTGGCAATCCAAATGCAGCAGAAATATTTTTCTGTAATAGACATTAAATTTTTGACCAGTGAGCTTTATGTTGCTGAAAGTTTTTCACTTGATTATAAATTAATTATATTCTTATTAAAGGAAGTTTCATGGCTTACAAATTAACAATTATATAGAATTTAGTAATAAATGCCAAGGTATATGCAATTAAAAAATAATATTAAAATTAACTTAATTTATTTTTACTTTTATTACTTTTTCAGCAAAAGCCGTAGCAGATGCAAATGCAGCAGCATGGGCAGCATACTATGCACAATATTATGGACAGCAGGCACCACAGATGCAACCAGCACAACAACCAGCTGGCCAGCCTCCCCCACCCCAAGCAGCACAACTCCAGCCACAACCTCAGCAAGAACAGCCTGCTCCACAGCAACCACAACCTCAAGCTGGTATTCACAAGTTTAACATTATAGTAATAATTGTGCAGTAATACAGTTAGCTATTTGGGTTGCTTAAACATATTCTCTTAAACTAATGGTTTCCTTTATGTTCTGTCTTCGTTGCTGTTTCTTCTATTGCTTTACTACAGAAAAATGGCCTACAAATGTAACAATTTTACATTTGTAACAATTCTATATAATTTGAATAGCAATTTGAATTTGAATAAGAAGGATGTTAACTTCCAACTAGTCTTTAACCACCTAAGAATTTGTGATTTGGTTGCTTTTTCTGTTATCCTGTCCATTATGACCTATGGTGAAGGATCAGATTTTCACTTTAAAGTATATAGTTCAGAAAGCATGGGAATATAACAAGAATCTGTATTAAAGTTTTGTTGATCTGGAAACAGTACCAAGAGAAAAGCTGTTCAAAATGCTACGATTACTTGGTGTAAATGGAACATAATGAATAATAAGTAATCTATATTCCAGTTGTAAATCAGCATTTAAAATTGAATAAGATGTAAGATGATTTGTTGTTAAATCGAGGTGTGAAACAAGGGTACACGTGATCTTTACTATTATCATCTGTGTGGATCACATTATCAAGGATAGTGGTATTATGCTGATATCAAAATTGGAGATATTCAACTCAGCTCTTTGTGAAAATGACATTATGCTCCTAAATAAAAGCAGCACATGTCTGCAGGATTCCCTAACTAAATGGAATGACTGCTGTAATAAATTTTGTACAAAAAGCAGCAGTGAAATAGGCAGAAACATTGAAAACATTCTGACTGGAGAACATGTGGAATAGGTAACACGTTTAGCTATTTAGGAACAATGGTTAGTAAAATCAAATTAAATATGGAAATAGACAACAAGACTAGCAATGCTAGTAGAGTATAGGACCTAGATGGCGAACCTATGGCGCATCAACGATTTACAGGCGATATCCTTTTATATGCTTATAAATTATTCGGCCTTTTTTTTTTTTTTTTTAATTGTTACAATATGTAAAAGTTAAATTTTGTTTTACACGAGATTAGCTATGAAGACGTGGATATGATTGGTGCGGTATTAACAAAAGATCGCATGACCCAAAGGCAACCGAAAATTGTTGAGTTGAAATGCTAATTCTCTTCAACAGAATTCCATAACATCTGAAACTGTCATAACAACATTCACTATATATTTCTTTGTTTTAACACATTCAGGATTGGTGTCGTTTATCGTTCTGACAAAACTTCTCATTACCGGCAGGCTCAACTCACACAGAGTTTCAACCCTTGGTTGAAACTCTGTGTGAGTTGAGCCCACTGGTCATGTAATTGAAAAATTAGACAATAGTTTTTAGTTAGACACTGTGTTTTAGGTGCAACATATGGTTTTGCTTGAGTCTATACGGTATAGTTTCTGTGAGAGGGGACATGCGATTCATTAGTTAGCTCCGTTTTTATTCCAGCTGTCTGTAATTGCACTATTTGTTGATAAATATATTACGCAGACTGCAAAAGGCTCTGTACCTTATTCAGGGATACAATAAAACTACTTGTTTTTCTTGCATCTGCGGTACGAGTATAATAGCTGTTTAAATGGATGTGATGGATGTGAACATGTTTAAAACATTTTTCGTGTGCGAGGTATATGCAAAACTTTTTAATGTCTTTTTTCGTAAAGTAAAATCAGGGGTGCAAGTATACGTGAGGGCAAGTTATATTCGAGTAAATACGGTAAGCGTTTTGCCGACAAGTTGACATCGTTCTGATGCTTCCCCTGCTCAGCTGACTTCTATGGTGAGTTACAATGCATAAATATTTTTCTCGCTACCGTTTTTTTTTCTTCAAACCAACATCATTAAAATTAATATAATATTACAATAATCATTTTTACACTGAACAATATTATAAATTTATATATAAATAAAATAAAATATTATTTATAAAATATAAATTTATAAGTTAATTAAGTTAGATTAATTTTCTCCTATTAAAAACTGATTGGCATTTCAGCAACGGAACATCAGCAACTTGATTTGTAAATATTAGGCACATGCACATAAAAAGGTTCACCACCACTGGTATAGGAAGTCAGTTGAATCATTTTATTTGTATTAAGAGAAATTATTATTATTAACAGAGACCTCCAGGGAGTTAGGAACTCAATGAGGGAGACCATACTGTTCCCACCAGCTGTCATACCTATTCTTGTATTCATTCATGCTACTTTCACACACAGCACCCATTAGCAATCCATTCCAACTACACATGCAGAAATGCAGCAGCATTTCTCTTAATCCATAAAAATTATAATTGTCATAGTGGAGAAATTAGGGAAAACACTAAGCTAACCATATACAGGATAGTATTCAACCCTGTTTTAACTTATAGGTCTGAGAGTTGAGTTTAGGAATAAAACACTTAAAGATCAAAGACATAGATATGTGATTCTGAGAAAGATTGGGAGGGGGATGAACAGATGGCATTAATGGCAGAATCATATTAAAAACATTATTAGGGTGGAACTTGACAGCGTTAGCATTTTGGGGTTTGTGAGCATAGCTAATAACAGGTGTACGTTCATTTAAACCATGGGTCTTAACCTTTTTAGTGATCAGCACTCCCTTGAAAAATGTGTTTCTATTTCTTTATTTAGGAAATTACATCTGTTGCAAGATAATTTATTTATTGAAAAATAACACATACATTTACATATACATGCAAAACAATATCTCAATTTTTAATGGCTATGTTGTTGTTTATTCATAATAATACTTTTGAAGCAAGGCTCATTTTTTGAAAGAGCCATGCATAAGTCATCACTTGCATTTAAGCGATTTCTGGCTTTTGTTTTTATGTGCAAAAGTGATGAAAATCTCATTTCACACAGGCAGGTGGTGGCAAACGGTAAAAGTGTCTGCAATGCTGCTTTTGCCAGCTGGATAATGTTCTGTGTACACTAGAATTGTTCTAAGTCCAGTTTTTCAAATTCCATTTGAATACGTGCATTGGCTCGTATTTCAATAAGATCGTCTTTTATTAAATAGCTGTCGTCCATTGAATCTGGGTCAAAATTTAGAAACTTTTCTCGCACCCCCAAGGGGTGCACACACCCCAGATTAAGAACCACTGATCCAGAGTTACAGAAAGGCTTGTAAAATCATGCACTGTAAGCCTACAGTGCATGCTGTCTCCACTGCTATTCATCATCTATGTCAATCATATTATGAAGAAACATGGCATTAAATGATATCAGAATTTGTGATATTTAACTCAACTCATTACTTTATGCAGGTGATGTTATACTCCTAAATAAATCCAGAACTAGGCGTCAGGATTCTTTAACTAAGCTAAATATGAAATACAAAAACATGCAAAATATTTCATTTATTTAGGCACCATATTCAGTAGAAAATGACAAATTAAATTTCGAAAGAGACAATACAATAATCAAAACTGGTACGGTGGGAAGCCAGTTAAATAATAAATTGAATAAAAAATTAGCCCAAAACACATTAAATAGTAGTATATGAGACAGTGTTTAAACCAATTTTAACCCAAAGAATGAAAACCAGAGATATAAGGGTTTTGACAACAATTGAGGAAGTGAACAAATAGCATTCAAGAATGTGTACAGAGAAGTATAGTCTCAAGTACTGTTGTCACTTAAACAGAATGGAAGAGAAAAGATTGGCATAACAGATACTCGATGCTAATGTGGCAGGAAAAAAATCAGTCGAAAACTGATTGATGAAGTTAAGTACTCATGTGGTATTGTCATAGCAATCCACACACACACATCGTGAGGGTACATATCAGCAATTTTATGACAATGATATTTGCTGCTGTACCCTTATAATCTACATGCTTTATGCAATATTTTCCATTCCATTGTAATAAACATAGTGGAGATAGCGTATAGCTACACTTGTTGAATATGAGATTTCTATTCATTATGTCTACCCTTTCCTTCATGCTTACACAATGATCAGAATACATTTTGAAAAATTTTGGAGACAACTACTGTGTTAGGGTAAAACTTTAGTTTAATATAAATCAAATCATTATGTCTACATTAGTATACTACTTGCAATTGAGACTCAGTAATGAATTGTTGGTTTCATTTTCAGTAGTGGATTTTATGCACTGATGATGAGTTCATTTTTCACCGGAAATGTGGAGAGTAGCCTTGGTCAAAGATCAGATGTCATGAATTATCATGCAGGCTCTCAGAGAGTCAAGAATTCTTCAAGGGTATTCCTCTTCCATCATCATCATCATCATCATCAAATTCCTGCTATGTACCCTCAAGGGGTGTACAGGATACGACAGTACTACATGAAAAAATTACATCATTACTAACTTCCTATCTACAATTTTCCTCCAAATCAGTCTGTTACTTGTCAAGACTCCAACATTATCAGATCTTATATTTCTATCGTCTAAGGCACTTTGTACCGTATCAATCCACTTATATCTTGGTCTTCCTCTGGGTCTTTTTCCTGCCAACCTGGCAGAGAACACTTGTTTTGCTAATCTTTCCTCTCCCATTCTATTTAAGTGACCATACCACCTGAGATTAGCTCTGCTAATGCATTCCTGGATGCTGACAATGTCAAGTTCTTTCCTAATATCCTCATTTTTAATATGATATTGCCATTGATGCCATCTGTTCACGCCTCTAATCTTTCTCAGGACTCTCATATCCGCGGTCTCTAGTCTTTGGTCAAGTGTTTTACTTCTGACCCAGCTCTCAGATCCATAAGTTAAAACTGGTTTGAACACCGTCTTGTATACAGCTAATTTAGTGTTCCGACTAATTTCTCTCTTATTCCATATGAATTTATTCAATTGACTTCCCACCATACCAGCTTTGCTGATTCTGTTGTCTATTTCTATATTTAATTTACCATCTTCAGTAAAAATTGTGCCTAAGTAGCTGAAATGTTTTACTTGTTCCACAGGTTCTCCATTCACAACACAGTTGACATTTTCAATGATTCTGCCTATTTTCATTGTCTTTGTCTTTTTATTGCTGACCTTCATACCATATCTATTACAACAGCTATTCAATTTAGTCAGAGAATCTTGCAGACTTGTAGCGGATTTATTTAGAAGTATAACATCATCCGCATAAAGCAAAGAGCTGACATTAATATCTCCAATTTTGATATCAGGTTTAATACCACTTTCCTTCATAATGTGATCCATATAGATAATGAATAACAGAGGGGATAATGTACATCCTTGTCTCACACCAGATTTAACATTAAACCATCTTCCTGTACTTCCTTCAATTCTAACTGCTGACTTACAACTCAAATAAAGACTAAGTATTGCTTGATATAATGCCCCATTGACACCATATAACTGCAGCATATTGAACAGCTTCTCTCTTGGCACCTTGTCATATGCCTTTTCCAAATCGACAAAACTTAAATATAGATCTTTTTATATTCCCATGCTTTCTCGACTATTTGTCGTAAAGTGAAGATCTGATCCTGACAACCTCTATTTGGCCTGAATCCAGCTTGTTCTTCACCAAGCTTTTCTTCCACAATTCTTCTCAACCGTTTCTCAAGTATACTGGCATAGATCTTGCCAGGAACACTCAGTAGGGAAATACCTCTGTAATTCTCACATTCAGTTTTATTTCCCTTTTTATATATGGGTACTATGAGAGCTCTACTCCAATCATCGGGAATTCGTCCCTCTGTCCAGGCTTTCTGAAGTATGCAGTGCAGCCACTGTAAGACTTTTATACCACCATACTTCAGCATTTCTGGTCGAATATCATCTACTCCTGCTGCCTTTCCACATTTCAAGCCTTTGATGGCTTTTTCTACTTCAAGTATGGATATGTACTCCTGACTGCATGCCTGGTCAGTGTTTTTTATCACTGTGCTGTCATCACTGCTTGTTTCATTTAGCAGTTTTTCAAAGTAATTACTCCATACTTCAAGGATATCTTTTTCTCCTGTTTTCATGTCACCTTTATCATCTCTAACTCCTTTTACAGCACTCTTTCCTCCATTCCTAAGCTTCTTCAACAACCTCCAGAATATTTTGCCACCTTCTTGATATTTATTTTCTATATTCTTGCCAAAGTCCTCCCATGACTTTTGTTTAGGTAGTTTTACACACTGTTTAGCTTTCTTACATTTGTCTCTGTATTCTGTAAGAGTAAAAGCTGACTTATTTGCCAGGAACTTTTGATATGCTTTCTTCTTTTCCTTCACTGCCTCTTTAACTTCCTGTGTCCACAGGGAGTTCTGATTTTTTTTATCCTTGCACAAAACCTCACCACATGCCGCTCTGGCAGAATCAATCAATGTTTTCTTCAGAGTTTGCCACTGAATCTCCAAGGTTTGATTCCTGTTCTCAAACTCTTTCATTTTCTTTTCAATAATCTTTCTGTATTTTAGTCTACAGTTCACATCTGAGAGCTGCTCAACTTTTATTCGCTTTAAAACTTTCTTACATGTTATTCTTTTCAATATGAAATTCAATTTTATCCTGCTCAAGACTAAATAGTGATCACTTCCAATTTCAAATCCTCTATACACTCTGGTGTCCTGCACCAGGGAGAAAACATCACTATCAACAATAACATAGTCAATGAGACTTTTCTTATTCCTAGCCTCTTCTCTCCATGTGAATTTGTGCACATTTTTATGTTGGAACATGGTGTTAGTAATAACCAGTCCATGTCCTGAGCAGAAATCCAACAGATATTTGCCATTATTATTAGCTTTGCTCTTTTCTCCAAATTTTCCCAAAATATTTTTGTATGTCTGACAATCATTTCCTACTCTGCTATTTAGATCCCCAACAAGGACCAACTTTTCCTTTTTCATTGTGTCAGTTGCTTTTTCTAGACCGTCAAAAAATTCCTCCACGTCTACCTTAGTAGAACCTTCTGTGGGACCATAGGCACAAATAAGTCTCATTGTCCAGTTCCCCATTCTCATATTTGCCCACATTACTCTACTTGAGACTGACTGCCATTCAAGAAGATTAGCCTCGTATTTTGTCTTGAATACTATGGCTACTCCTCTTCCATGTTACATAATTTCTAAAAACCTGTCGTATCTTTCTTTCACTGAAGATGCACTCCCAGTATTCTTGTTTGCCCATTCCACACCCTTCCTCAGCTTTGATAACCTTCAGTCTCTCTTCAGCTTGCTGTGAACTATAAAATCTCACTTGTGTATGGTAAGACCACCTTACAAAATTGCATATATGTCTGTTTCAGCTGATTACTCCAACTTTGAAAACCACATTTCCTGAGTATTGCTGTATGCACAATTCCACTGCATCTTTATGATTGTCCTTGATTCTTTTCATCTGTCTCCTCATCTCTGAACCCAGAGTATCATATCTGACCACTGTATTCAACAGATGTGATGTTAACAAAGTATTATAAATTGTGAGAATAACTGCCTTACTCCTACAAGTTAGTCTTCAGCATTACAGTTATTGGAAATGTCGACTTAACTACCTAGCAACATGGCACCCTGCACTTTATCTACCATCACTTTTAAGTCTCTAGCTGCATTAACGATGTGTAGCAGTTAACTGTTAATATTAACACTGAGGTGACATTCATTATCATTCTGTTTTTCTTGACTCTATATTCATACAAGAATTACAGGGACATTCTTCGAACGCTGCTTTATGTAGATTATGCTGAAATAGCTAAATGTCTTATTATTCTGTCAGTTGCTGTGTTCTGTCTGGTTTTCTTACTTGGTTGAATGCAAACCTCAGTTTTTCCGAGGTTTTCACCCTTAGAAAGATTTTAGAAGGGATTCAAAGTCATATTTTTCTAACCTGAATTGCAAATGGTGTGTCTTCTTCCCCATTGTGGAATGGAAGAGCCTCGACATTGGATTTTTCTCTCATGGAAGAATGTATTGAAGAAATATGAAAGGAAATAGATATAAACATGAGTACAGGTAACACCAAAAGTGCATAGAAAGGCATACAAAAACAATTCAGAAAAAGGATAATGATACTGAGAATAGTTAAAAATAAGAATGGAAAAGTGCTAATTGAAGATGACAAAATAACAGAACACATGCGAGCAGTATGCCAAAGCCATTTAGAGAAGAAGGGGAAAAAAAAAAAATTACTAGTTTTTTACATCTTGTTGCATGCAGCTTCAGAGTTAAATTATAAATTTGAAAAAAAGCTCATATAAATAGACTGATTTCTAAAGTAACAACTGCCATACATCTGATTTCTGAAATTGTTACTTTAGAAATTAGTCTGTTTATACAAACCTTTTTCAAAATTTATGTTTGATCCTGAAGATGCACAACAAGGCATCAAAAGTCAAGTTCGTGAAGCAGTTTTTTATTTCTTTAACTTTACAAATCTGGTGTAAATCATGAACAGTAAAGTGAGGAGACCCTGAATATAAACATGTTCATATGAAATGATGTTGTTCTGCACAGTGATTATCACCCAGGTGATCTTGCTCTTCATGAAATGCACCGACCCATCTTCAGACAGTCTGGTATGGTATGGCATTGTCGCCGCAGGCTTCCCTTAAGGCATGAGCTAAAGGTTCTGAATGGATAACTCACTCACATGGAAACCTTAGAGAAAACTTAGCTATTAACTTTATACATATCCATTCAGCTGTTAAATATTAAATTCATATATGGTGCTTCTGTTCCTAAGAGCTCCTTAAGTACCTTCGGCTCAGTAATGAAGTTCATTTTTGTTGATTGTTGTCCTCTCTCCCCATTTCAGTAAATTCCCATGGTCTCTGCTCATCAGAATTGGCATCAGTGTGTGTGCTTAGTGTCTACTTTTCAGCTCTAAAAACTTGCAGAACAAATTTTTCTTTCTCATTTTCTCTGCTACTGTCTTTTGCAATAGCATTTCTCCTGCATTTTCCTTATAAAAACTTTGCATTTCTTGAAATCCAACATCAACATTTCTTTATTCCTTTCAATTTTCTGCCCTTCAACATCTAATGTACAATAGGTTGAACAGCATGTTGGAGGCTTAATGGACTGTATACAGCACTCAGAAAGTATTAAAACGGAAATTAATACTTCCTATATTTCGTCTCAGTCACTGAGACATCTTCAGGGATTACACAAAAAAACTAATGTAACATATACACAAATACCATACGACACTAAGCCCAACCACCTGGGTGACTCTAAAGTCCTATCTAGGTAGAACGCCCTCTAAGGGCAGTTTTAGGTGGCCTGGAATGTAAGGAGGGATCTCTGATGATAAGTGTTTCCCAAATCTTAGGAAACTTGATGCAACCGTATTTATTAAGATTTGGTTGATTTCTGAGGGCTGCTGCTGATTCTAAAAATAGTCTCTCTTTTTTGAATTTGCTGTGGTGGAGCATGGTGGTTTTTTTCCATGAGATCCTATGGGTTGTATCCAAGACAAGGTCAGCAAGGCCTGACTGACCATAGTCGTGGTTGCAGATGTGTGACTTGTGTTCCTCCAGGCAAATGGTTGCTGATCTGCCTGTCTGTCCAAAGTACACCACCTTATAGGAACAGGGTACTTTATAAACTCCAGGCACTGAGAGAGGAGGGAGCTGATCTTTTGTAGAACGGATAAGGGTAGCAAGTTTGCAGTGAGGCTTAAATGCTGTGTGTAGGTTGTACTTTTTTAAAATCTTGGCTATTTTTTCCAATGTGCCACGGATGTAGGGTATGGTGGTGGCATTTCTAAACTCTTTCTGAAGAGAAGACCAGGGAATGGGGGAGGAACTGATTTTTTCTTAATACTGTGATCGCTGTTGCCATTTGAGAAGAAAGTGCTGTGTATGTGGTCAAGCTTAGTTGTAAGGACAGTTCCACTGGAACAAAGATTGTGTGCTCTCTTGATTAGAGTTTTAATAATGCCATATTGTTGAGAGGGGTGGTGGTGGGAGAGTTTGTGAATGTATCTGCCTGTGTGCGTGAGTTTTCTATATACAGTGAAGGAAAAGTGTACCGTTAGGAAGGCGTGTAACTAAGGGAGGGTAAACAATTGTTCTTTTCCTTTTCCATCGTAAGCTGGATTCTTGGATGTAGGCTGTTGAGGTGACTGAGGAAGGAGCCTAATGTGTCTGGGGCATGAGGCCAAATAGAGAACACATCATCTACATATCTTAGCCAGATAGAAGGTTTCAGAGGAGCTGAGCCTATGGCTCATTTTTCAAAATCCTCCATATAAAAATTGGCAAGAGGGGGGAATCCATGGCAGTTCCCTCTGTCTGCTTGTAGATTTTGTTCTTCCAAGAAAAATAACCAGCATTGATGGCAGAAGGAAAAACGTTTTCTAAGAGTGTTAAGGTTGGACAACCTACATGCAGGATTACTGTTTTAAAAAATAGTATTTTCTTGTAAATAAAGTAGCGGCAACACTGTCAGTAGATGCAGTTGGTAACTCAAATGTTACTCTTGACAGATAAAGGCACTAATTATATGTACTGTACACGGTGACACAGCCCAATCTAACAACTGTTCTTGTGTGGAGAAGTGGTTAAAACCAATGTCTCAGTGCATGATGTTCTAAGGTATGTTCACAAGATTAGAACAATGATATTGGATCAATGTCCAGATTGCATAATGTAAAAGTGCGAGTGACTATTATTGTGGCCTTAGGGAACCCTATGGTGACAGTGCCCTACCCTACTAGACTGTCTGAAGATGGGTCAGCGCATTTCATGAGGGGGGCAAGAGCACCTGGATGATAATCACTGTGCAGGATGCCATCATTTCAGATGAACATGCTGAGCTTATTCAGGGGACTCCTCACAGTTGATTGGCAATGGACTGTACTCCAGTTGGCCTGGGACTCTGGGATAAACTACCAGTGTTTGGCACATCCTTAAAGAGAGAGAGGCTTGGTATGTGCAAAATTTCAGCTCGTTGGGTTCCACATCACTTAACTGAAATGCAGAATTGGTGTCAGTATGCAGTTGTTGGCCTACATCTGGAACAGTATGAAAATGAAGGAGATGCATTCCTATATCGTATCATAGCGATTGACGAAACTTGGGTAAGGGCTTATGAGCCTGAATTAAAGAGATAATCCAACGAATGGTGCCATCCAGGATCATCCCACATGAAAAAAACTTTTCCAGAAACCCACCAAAGTTAAAGCCTTGCTGATTGTCCCTTACAACAGTCAAGGTTACTTTCTCCATCATGTTGTGCCCCTGGGGTACAACATGATGAAGCAAGATGATGATTTGATGATGATGATGATGATTAACGCACAGTACGATTGGTTTCTGGAGCACCATTTGTGTCTGGCTTTGTGGAGAAAGTGACATTTTTTTCACAGGTTCTCCACCATGTTCTCACAATGGCAAGTATTGGAACATCCTCCGTATTCACCAAATTTGAGTACTTGTGACTTTGACTTATTCCCCAAAGAGAAAGAACCCCTCAGAGGTCCATGGTTTTGTGATGTGCAAGAGGTTCTTTGAGCAGTAGATCACACTCACTGATATCAACAGGCAACACTTTGCTGATGATATTCAGTAGCTCCCTCAAATTTGGAAACAGGAGCAGAACAGGAGATTACATTAAAGGGATGTAATTGTATAGACTTGATAAATAAACTTTTATATTTTGTGCACATATTGCTGCTACTTTATTTACAAATATTATAGAAATGAATATGATTAAGAAATTGTCCAAGAATATAAGTTACAGTAGTGTACATTACATTCCTTTTTCTTAGGGAAATTGTATTCGTTAGTTAGTAGCTATGTTGTCCAATGACCAACATTCAATAGGAACGGTGGAATTTGCAATTATTTAATCGTACACTTGGTATTTGACACAACTATATGCTTGAACTTATTGCAGGTGTAGTGGTAGGTTCTCATTATAATGAATGGGTTTTGACTGCACATATTAATAGTTTACTAAGATTTGATAATTCTTGATTATCTTCATGTTTAGTACAGTTAAGTCTTGCTATAGCAAACACCATTACTATAACAAAACTACCAAAACATACTGCCTAACACTTCATAAGCATGCTGCTATTCTAAAGAAAATTCACCATAGGAAAAGTAAAACAAATAATTTGTTCAGTCTCTGTTTTCAATTATTCATTTTCTTTCCCCATAATCTATGAAGCTTTGATCAAGAGTGAGTGAGTTTGTTATAATATAGCAGTGTTTGCTTTAGTGAGAGTCAGAAATTGTGTGATATTGATAATATTTGATCATTGAGATTCTTTTAATAAATAACAGGTATGCCATTATGATGGTATGAATAAGAACAAATATATTTAAATGTATATTTCCTTATTTATGAAATTATGTGATGTCCCAGGAGGAATGTACTACCAAACTTCACAGGTTGATTCTCAAATCACGTTTCTAACCAGCATAGAGATTTGACAGTTTACTATCATCTTAGAACTTTTCTTATATGGGAAAATCAATTATTTTAAGTTTTAAGAAATGAATATCAGTGAACCTTTTATAGTTCATAATGTTTGCCATCTACTTGAATACTCATTTCCACACACACGCACACACACACACACACACACACACACACACACACACACACACACACACACACACACAATGCTTCTCACCCATTTCAACTGTAATAATCTGTGATATCCAAAATACTCTGCAGCATCCCTGTTGTTAACTTTTGTATAGTGCTTATTCATGTAACCTTCGACAAATTGGTCTTTATGATTGGAGATCTGACCAAGGATGAAGAATTCTCTGAACAAACAGTTGAGATAGTTACAGTTCAGAAGTGAAATGTTTGGGGGGAGGGAGGAATGTAGCAACATATAGTTCACCCACTGTTTGTAGGTCTCTCCTTGGCATTTTACTAAGAATAATTGATTCATGCTGAAGGGGAGAAAGAAATGAAGGATGTATGGATTGGTCGCCAACTTGCGAAATCACGTGCTTTCTTGTCTGTTGCTGTACTAGTACTAGCTTGATTTTTGTTGTCGCTTTTTTGCATTATTTTTTATTATTAATTTATATGATGGATCCAGTACAGTCGAATAGTTCTGTTGTTAAACGTTTCAGTAGCTCTTACAAAAGAATATTGAATAATGTGCTGACATTCTGCGAAAAAGAATCGTCAGAAGGCCGTCTCCTTTTTCACCTTTCTCAAGTCATAAAACATGCAAGTGCAATTGCGGGCGTATCGGGGTCAACTGTTAAAAGAATTCGTAGGGAATCAAAAGGTGAAGGTCAGCAAAAATTTAAATCTCCTAAAAAAGCGCCAGAGAAAGAAAACAGTCGAAACCGTAGCTTTGAATGATTTTGATGTAGACGTTATAAGAAGAACTATTCACGAATTTTACGTGGTCGAGAAAAGAGTGTCAACTGTTCCGAAATTGATTCCTGTGCTTAAAGAAAAAATTAATTTTCCTTGGAAAAGAGAAAGTTTAAGGAAAAGACTTCATGAAATCGGATTTTGTTTTAAAACGTCCCAAAATAAAAGGAAACTTATCATGGAGCGAAGTGACATTGTTTTATCTGGAACGCAGTATTTGAGAGCAATAAAACGTTTCAGGGAGGATAAAAGACCGATTGTGTATCTAGATGAAACTTGGATTGATAGTAATTTAACTTATGGAAAATGTTTGCAGTCTAAAGAAGAATGTGGAGTGCTACAAACTGGAAATGCCTCGCGGCGCATAATAATTTTGTGTGCAGGTGGAGAAATGGCTTTTTTACCGAATTCAAACTTACTATACAAAGCCAATTCAACTACTGGAGATTACCATGGGCAGATGAATTCTACGATCTTCGAAAAGTGGGCAGAAGAAAAACTGATTCCAAACCTTCCTAAAAATGCTGTTGTTATAATTGATAACACTTCATATCACTCTATTCGATTAAACAAAGTTCCAAATTGGTCTAAAAAGAAGCAAGTTCTTATGGATTGGCTCTCTACAAATAACATTTCTCATTCCCCAGATATGCAAAAAATCGAATTGCTTAATTTGGTCAAAAGAAACTCGCCCACAACTAAACTATTTAAATTCGACAAGATGCTCAAAGAGCATGGATTTCTAGCTTTGAGGTTACCACCATATTATTACGATATTAATGCTATTGAGTATGTTTGGGTAGAAGTGGAAAGTTTCATTCGGCATCGCAACGTAACTGGGTATATTGACATGTCAAAACTTTTTAAGCTTTCAGAACAGGCAATTGTGAAAGTATTACAGTTCAAAACTGGGGAAAATATTGCTCTCATGTCACCTCATTGGAAAATATGTATTGGGACAGAGACGGAATTATCGAAGAATTATGCGAACCTTTGGTGATCAGTTTAAGTGAAAGTGATGGCGATTCGTACACCGATTCAGATGCCTATGAAGATTAAAAGGATTTGATAATGGTATTTTTTTTGCATGGGTTTGTTAAAAGAGTCACAACAAGTCATAAATAATTAATCGGTTTAGGACATTAAAGTGTCTCAGTTCTCTCAACTGTACGTTTTGAATATCTAAGTTCATTTGAAAAAATTTCTGTTTTTCTGTATAATTATTTTTATTTTATAGAAAACTTTCTTAAAAATAAACTTAAATTTTTGTTTTATGCTATATTTTTTTTTTAATTTTGTTAATACTCTACGTACATTTTTCCAACTGTTATACAAGCAAAATAGTTACGCTTTAAAAACTACAATGTTCATAAAAGAAAAGGCTAAATTTTCCGACCTTTATTCAAAATGAATAAAGGTCGGAAAAGGTCGTTATGTATATTATTCACTCCAAGTAATTAGCACTTTATTGTTAAACACAACATACTTGACATGGGATTTGTGAGCACCCGGTACTTGATAATCTTCTTTTAATATTGTACCTTGTACAAATAATAATCGGAAACTAATTCTTGTATTAGTTCCAGAATTGCATTCAGCTAAAATGCTAGGTGATTGTTTTCAACACAAACAATACGAGTATAGTCCAAAAAATCATCATCAGTATGCTACAAGAGCAGTCTTCGTTGCTATTACAAAATCTGTAAATGAATGTTAACATACTTCTCATTTGAAAACTTGGCTATCATCTTTGTGTGAAAAACACACAGCTAAACATGGTCTATCCTGTAACATACACAGAACACGATCGCAAACTGAATTGTGAATTGTCCATATCTTTCTCCAACTTTTTTGCTCAAAGTTACTCAAGGAAAGGAATTGACCTAAGAATCTCAGTAGATTCATCCTGGGCATTCTTTATATTTTCAGTTATTTTAAATCTTGGTTATTATTAATTTTTATAAATTATTTATTACAGCCACTACAACGCCTGGACCTGCCCCTGCCCCACAAGGTCCTACACCAACAGCAGCAACTGCGGCACCTGCTAGCACAGTAGCTGGTCAACCAGATTATAGTGCTGCTTGGGCCGAATATTATCGTTCTCTTGGAATGCACAGAGAAGCAGAGATGATTGAACAACAAGCTCGTGCTAATCAGCAAGCCCAAGTTGCTCAGCAGGTAGGTATCTTTTAATAACAATTTAAAAATGGAGATTCATAAGAAATCTTATGGTTCCAGGCTTAAGAATCACTTATCTGATGTAGCCAAGTGTGAAAAGAATTCTTGTTAATGTCACTGAATAAAACATGCAAAGAATGGTTCTCAGATTATGGTGGTGAACATTGAATTTTGGCTTGCATTGTTCGTCTACAGTGACTGGATTGGTGTATTTTAGTTGAAGCAAGTTATTTTAATCATTTATAAATCATCATCATCAAATTCCTGATATATTCCCTCAGATGTACAGGATATGATAGTACTACATGAAAAATTTACATCATTACTAACTTCCTATCTACAATTTTCCTCCAAATCAGTCTGTTACTTGTCATGACTCCAACATCATCATATCTTATATTTCTATCATCTAAGGCACTTTGTACCATATCAATCCACCTATACCTTGGTCTTCCTCTTGGTCATTTTCCTGCCAACCTGGCAGAGAACTTGTTTTGCTCTTTCCTTGCCTATTCTATTTAAGTGACCATACCACCTGAGATTAGCTCTGCTAATGCATTCCTTGATGCTGCCAATGTCAAGTTCTTAAATAATATCCTTGTTTTTAATACGATATTGCCATTGATGCCATCTGTTCATGGCTCTAATCTTTCTCAGGACTCGCATATCTGCGGTTTCTAGTTTTTGGTCAAGTGTTTTACTTCTGATCCAGCTCTCAGATCCATAAGTTAAAACTGGTTTGAACACTGTCTTGTATACAGCTAATTTAGTGTTCCGACTAATTTCTCTCTTATTCCATATGAATTTATTCAATTGACTTCCTACCATACCAGTTTTGTTGATTCTGTTGTCTATTTCCATATTTAATTTACCATCTTCACTAAAAATTGTGCCTAAGTAGCTGAACTGTTTTACTTGTTCTATAAGTTTTCCATTCACAATGCAGTTAATATTTTCAATGTTTCTGCCTATTTTCATTGTCTTTGTCTTTTTAATGCTTACCTTCATACCATATCTATTACAACAGTTATTCAATTTAGTCAGGGAATCTTGCAGACTTGTAGCGGATTTATTTAGAAGTATAACACCCACATAAAGCAAAGAGCTGAAATTAACCTCCAATTTTGATATCATGTTTAATACCACTTTCCTTCATAAGATGATCCATATAAATAATATCAGAGGGGATAATGTACATCCTTGTCTAACACAGATTTAACATTAAACCATCTTCCTGTACTTCAATTCTAACTGCTGACTTACAACTAAAATAAAGACTAGGTATTGCTTGATATAATGCCCCATTCACACCATATAACTAGTATTTTGAATCGCTTCTCTCTCGGCACCTTTTCATATGCCTTTTCCAGATCTAAAAAACTTAAATAGAGATTTTGTTATATTCCCATAATTTCTCAACCATCTGTTGTAAAGTGAAAATCTGATCCTGACAGCCTCTATTTGACCGGAATCCAGCTTGTTCTTCACCAAGCTTCTCTTCCACAATCCTTCTCAACCGTTTTCTCAAGTATACTTGGATATATCTTACCAGGAACACTCAGTAATGAAATAACTCTAATTCTGACATTCAGTTTTATTCCCCTTTTTATATATACGTACTATGAGAGCTCTAATCCAATCATCTGGAATTTGTCCCTCGCTCCAGGCCTTCTGAACTATGCAGTGCAGCCACTGTAAGACTTTTATTCCTCCATACTTGAGCATTTCTAGTCGAATATCATCTACTCGTGCTGCTTTCCACATTTCAGGTGTTTGATGGCTTTTTCTACTTCAAGTATGGATATGTATTCCTGACTGCATGTCTGTTGAGTGTTTTTTTTTTTTTTTACTACTATGCTGTCATCACTACTTGTTTCATTTAGCAATTTTTCGAAGTAATTACTCAATACTTCAAGGATATCTCTTTCTCCTGTTTGCATGCCACTTTTATCATCTCTACATTCCTTTTACAGCACTCTTTCCTCTGTTTCTAAGCTTCTTCAACAACCTCCAGAATATTTTGCCACCTTCTTGATATTTATTTTCTATGTTCTTGCCAAAGTCCTCCCATGACTTTTGTTTAGACATTTGTCTCTGTATTCTCTAAGAGCATAAGCTGATATTTTCCAGAAACCTTTGATATGCTTTCTTCTTTTCCTTCACTGCCTCTTTAACTTCCTTTGTCCACCATGAAGTTCTAGTTTTTCTATCTTTGCAGACAACCTATTCACATGCCTCTCTGGCTGAATCAATCAATGTTTTCTTCCGGGCTTACCACTGAATCTCCAAGGTTTAGTTCCTGTTCTCAAACTCTTTCATTTTTCCTTCAATAATCTTTGTGTATTTTAGTCTACAGTTAACATGAGAGCTGCTCAACTTTTATTCACTTTAAAACTTTCTTACATGTTCCCCTTTTCAAAATGAAATTCAATTTTATCCTGCTTAAGACTAAATGGTGATCACTGCCAATTTCAAATCCTCTGTACACTCTGTTGTCCTGTACCAGTGGGAAAACATCACTATCAACAATAACATAGTCAATGAAACCTT
This sequence comes from Typopeltis vanoorti, assembly GCF_054136105.1. Lineage (NCBI taxonomy): Eukaryota > Metazoa > Arthropoda > Arachnida > Uropygi > Thelyphonidae > Typopeltis > Typopeltis vanoorti. The sequence continues at coordinate 44,979,026 of NC_143556.1, read as the reverse complement.
TCTTATTCCTTGCTTCTTCTCTCCATGTGAATTTGTGCACATTTTTATGTTGGAACATGGTGTTAGTAATAGCCAGTCCCTGTCCTCAGCAGAAATCCAACAGCTATTTGCCGTTATTATTAGCTTTGCTCTTTTCCCAAAATATTTTTGTATGTCTGACAATCATTTCCTACTCTGCTATTCAGATCTCCAACAAGAACCAACTTTTCCGTTTTCATTGTGTCAGTTGCTTTCTCTAAAGCTTCAAAAAATTCCTCCACTTCTACCTTAGTAGAACCTTCTGTGGGATCATAGGCGCAAATAATTCTCATATTTGCCCAAATCACTCTACTTGAGACTGCCTGCCATTCAAGAAGATTAGCCTAGTATTTAGTGTTGAATACTATGGCTACTCCTTCTTTGGGTTGATTCTCATTGCCTGAATACAACATTTTGTATTTATTGCTCAGAATGATCTCATCAGTTTTTGCATTTTTTTGTTTCAGTCACCCCTATTATGTCGATCTGCTACTAATCTAATTCCTCAGCTAACTGCATCTCTTTGCCATTCAGCCTCATTCTGTTGATAGTACTCATCTTGAACTCTTGTGATGTTGAGTTGGGGTGGGTTTTAGGATTTGTTCCTGTAGCTCACTTTTCGCTGTTTGCTCTGGTTCCCTGGCGAAAATAACGAGGGCCCTTGTTTAACCGGGCTATTCCCCAGCTAGAATGAAATTCTGTCATGTTGTGCCATCATTTGAAATTTTGCTTGGCTAAATCCCAAATTTCCAGCCCATCCTTATCCGTTCTGTATCCAAGTAGATACCTAACAGGGTGCACCGCGAGAAGGTAAGGATTGCACATTAGGTCAGAAGCCCTGGTCGGTTCTCCGCATTTCTTAGAAGGCTATGTGGAGGTATCCTCTCAGTTATATAACTTTGAGCCTTAAGCACCCCTATCATTTATAAATAAATTATATGATTATAATGATGATATATTAAAAAAATAATAATAATAAACTTGGAGCCAATTATGCGTTCACTGATAGATAATTTTAAATAATGAGCTTTTTGTATTCTGTTCAGTGTATCTGTTTTGAAATGCAGCACGAATTTTCATATGATAGATTTGCCAGCATACTGCATATGACCAGAAAGGCCTTTGAGGTCTGTGTTGTGTTAGTATGTCAATTTCCTGCTCTCAAAGACATACAACAACAACGAATGTTCCCCTTAAGACACTACTTAAGCTTATCTAAAACTTGTGCACCCAGAATACAGTCAACTCTAGCTGCTACACACGTAAAAGAAAACTTTAGCTTTAAGGAGCAGCCATGCTTTATAGCCATATTATTGTAAATACACATTTTTATTTCATAAACAGCATACTGGAGTTATGTATTATACTTTTCTTTGACTGACTAATTCTGTTGTAAATCAGTCAGTGGCAGTACCTAACTTTCTCTGGTTGTCTCGCATTAATCAAATAATAGTATTTAGAAGTTATTAAAATTACAACGGGGTGCTTAAGGGTCAAAGCTGTATAACTGAGAGGAGACCTCCACATAGCCTTTCAAGGAATGCGGAGAACCGAATAGGGCTTCTGACCTAATGTCCAAACCTCACCTTCTCGTGGTGCACCCTGTTGGGTATCTACTTTGATACTGAACGAACGAGGATGGGCTAGCAATTTAGAATTTAGCCGACCAAATTGTATTCTTATTGGTTAAACCAAAATAAAAAATGATGGTACAACATGACAAAATTTCATGCCAGCTGGGGCGTCGCCCAGTTAAACAAGGCCCCCGTTGGTTTCACCATGGAACCCGGGTGAACAGCGAAAAGTCAGATACTGGAACAAATCTGAAAACAAACCCCAACTCAACATCACCAGAGTTAAAGATCGGTACTATCAACGTAAGAAGCCTGAACGGCAAAGAAATGGAGCTAGCTGAGGAATTAGATAAGTACCAGATCGACATAATAGGGATGACTTAAACAAAAAAGACCAAAACTGGTGAGATCTTTCTGAGCAATAAATACAAAATGTTATATTCAGGCAATGACAATCAAGGAAAAGAAGGAGTAGCCATAGTATTCAACACAAAATACGAGGCTAATCTTCTTGAATGGCAGTCACTCTCAAGTAGAGTAATGTGGGCAAATATGAGAATGGAGAACTGGACAATGAGACTTATTTGTGCCTATGGTCCCACAGAAGGTTCTACTAAGGTAGAATTGGAAGAATTTTTTGAGGCTTTAGAAAAAGCAACTGACACAATGGAAGAGGAAAAGTTGGTCCTTGTTGGGGATCTAAATAGCAGAGTAGGAAATGATTGTGAGACATACAAAAATATTTTGGGAAAATTTGGAGAAAAGAGCAAAGCTAATAATAATGGCAGGTATCTGTTGGATTTCTGCTCAGGACATGGACTGGTTATTACTAACACCATGTTCCAACATAAAAATGTGCACAAATTCACATGGAGAGAAGAGGCTAGGAATAAGAAAGGTTTCATTGACTATGTTATCGTTGATAGTGATGTTTTCTCCCTGGTGCAGGACACCAGAGCGTACAGAGGATTTGAAATTGGAAGTGATCACTATTTAGTCTTGAGCAGGATAAAATTGAATTTCATATTGAAAACAATAACATGTAAGAAAGTTTTAAAGCGAATAAAAGTTGAGCAGCTCTCAGATGTGAACTGTAGACTAAAATACAGAAAGATTATTGAAAAGAAAATGAAAGAGTTTGAGAACAGGAATCAAACCTTGGAGATTCAGTGGCAAACTCTGAAGGAAACATTGATTGATTCTGCCAGAGAGGCATGTGGTGAGGTTGTGTGCAAGGATAAAAAAATCAGAACTCCCTGGTGGACACAGGAAGTTAAAGAGGCAGTGAAGGAAAAGAAGAAAGCATATCAAAAGTGCCTGGCAAATAAGTCAGCTTTTGCTCTTACAGAATACAAAGACAAATGTAAGAAAGCTAAACAGTGTGTAAAACTAGCTAAACAAAAGTCATGGGAGGACTTTGGCAAGAATATAGAAAATAAATATCAAGAAGGTGGCAAAATATTCTGGAGGTTGTTGAAGAAGCTTAGGAATTGAAGAAAGAGTGCTGTAAAAGGGGTTAGAGATGATAAAGGTGACATGAAAACGGTAGAAAAAGATATCCTTGAAGTAAGGAGTAATTACTTTGAAAAACTGCTAAATGAAACAAGCAGTGATGACAGCACAGTGATAAAAAAACACTGACCAGGCATGCAGTCAGGAATACATATCCATACTTGAAGTAGAAAAAGCCATCAAAGGCTTGAAATGTGGAAAGGCAGCAGGAGTAGAGGATATTTGACCAGAAATGCTGAAGTATGGTGGTATAAAAGTCTTACAGTGGCTGCACTGCATACTTCAGAAAGCCTGGACAGAGGGACGAATTCCCGATGATTGGAGTAGAGCTCTCATAGTACCCATATATAAAAAGGGAAATAAAACTGAATGTAAGAATTACAGAGGTATTTCCCTACTGAGTGTTATTGGCAAGATCTATGCAAGTATACTTGAGAAACGGTTGAGAAGAATTGTGGAAGAAAAGCTTGGTGAAGAACAAGCTGGATTCAGGCCAAATAGGGGCTGTCAGGATCAGATCTTCACTTTACGACAAATAGTCGAGAAAGCATGGGAATATAACAAAGATCTGTATTTAAGTTTTGTCGATTTGGAAAAGGCATATGACAAGGTGCCAAGAGAGAAGCTATTCAATACGCTGCAGTTATATAGTGTCAATGGGGCATCACCAGCCTTATAATTCCACATATATCCTTTCCTTGCAAAAGCCTGCATATGACTAGATGATACAGGTGATTACTTCATGATCACTTTCACCAACTGGAGGAAAATGTGAAACCGCCTCTAGCAATTACATGCTCTGATGAAATGATCAGATCTCTAACTCTTGATCCTCGCGTGCCTTCCTTTACGTGCTGTCTGAGATAGTTATCTCTCAAGAACTCGAGAAATTCACTTTCCTTATTCCCTAATGCTATCTCTTCATTCCAACCTATACCACCATAATTAAAATCGCCAGTAATAATTACCCTTCCTTTGTTCACTAATTCAAGTTGTTTATACATTTCTTCATCACCACCATCCACATTCTCAGGCCTATAGCAACATCCAACTAAATATGTCTTCCTCTCAACCTCTACGTTACACCACACTGCCTAATAACCATTGCCACTATTTCCCCCTTTCATGTCTACCTTATGTGGACTTAATTCCCCTGCTATCATCAGTAGCACTCCTCCTCCCTTCTTGCCAATTCTATCCTCACGAAAAATACTGTACCCTTCCATTTCTATTCCCGTTACGATATGATCTTCATTCAATCATGTTTCACTTATTCCAATGATTTGGGGGTGAATAAACTCAATCACTGACAACATTTCATCCCTTTTATTTCTTATACTTCTGGCATTTATAAACAAACACAACAGTTTATTATTAGGTCTATAGCCAGTCCTATCCAAGCCATATGTTGGTTGTGATTTTCTCACTACACCTGCCAAATCACCTTTATCACTGCTTACCACATATACCTTCTCAATCTCCACTTCTCCACCCACATTGCAGTATACTCCATCTTCATACACACACACATTCACTGGCACTTTCAACATTCACTCTCTCTCTCTCCTCTATGCCATGTCTCCCTGTTCATCCAAGCTCCACCCGTTTCACTGTTCCTCTTGTATTCCCATTCTCTCTCTCTCTTCCGCTCTCACACTACTGTTTTCACTGCCAAACACTGCTGTCTCTTCAGTACCACTACTGAAGAGACTGCTGTCCTGATTTTTCTCTTCATCTCTTCCTTCTGATCCCTGGCACGCATCACACACTATACTTTCATTCAGCAACACTTTCTCCAGCACACTCACTCCAAAGCCATTTAAATGCAACCCACCATGCTTGTATAATTTCATTCTTCCTTCAAACACATGCCATACATCCACAAACTCCACTCCCTTTTCCTCACACAGCTCCGCGAACATTCCAGTCATGATTTTGGCTCTCCGTTGCAACTCATCATCATCATACCTAGGTAACACACTGACAACCTTTCCTACTACACTGTTATCTTTTGCTTTTCTCACTAGCCTCTGGATATTTGTCCTCACATCCTTCTTATGTCCAATTAGACCATTCATCCCTACAATCACAACTAACTCTCTCGTTCGTTTCTTCCTCATGTCCAACACCTTAATTTCATACTCATTCTCCCACCCAGATAGCAGACCTTATGAACTCTGTCAGTAACTAGCCCTCTAATTATGGAGTCTCCATATACTGCTATCCTGGAATCACTTGTCACTTCTTTTACTCCTTGTTCTTTCATTCTGATTTCTGGCATGCTTTCATTAATTTTCACTATACGCCTAACATGACTCAACATATTCTTCATTTCATTTTTCATTTCCAATACCTGTTTCATTAAATCTTGCATTCTGACAACTTCACTCTCTCTCTCGTTCTGCCGCACTTTACTTTCTTTTTCTCATTCATACTTTCCTTCACCTTCTTGTCACTAACTTTCACTTGTACATCTTTGCATTCTTCACTCCTTCAGTTTCTCCAACTTTCTCACTTTCATTTTTTGCAACTTCTTCCGTAACTTTTGTTGGAACATTTTTGAATTCTTTTACTCCCTCAGTTTCTCTTGTTTTTGTTTCATTTCGATTTTTCATAACTTTCACTTCTACATTCCCGCATTCTTTCACTCCGTCAGTCTCTCTATCTTTCCCTTCATTTCTGTTTCTTTCATGTACACTATCTATCTTTTCAGTCAGTTTCGCATTCTGTGTATCATGGTCCAACAGTATATTGCACCTATGACAAATCCATACTTTCTATCAACTTTCACTTATTCTTTCCCTCTCTACAAAGACATCTCTTACATTCCGCATGCATACATATCGCACTTAGGACATAAAATCAGTTTTGAAAAGTCTATATCGCCAATGCTACTTGACTTTTGCTGCATTCGCTCAGTATAACCAGTCGGCGCCCACATGGCTGACCGGCATTGTGTGATATTTAAAATGGCAATTTAGACTAATAATTCTGATAGAATTCACACCAAAAATCACCCAGACACACTTCGTTCTCAAAAATAAATAATGAA